>NW_023637597.1:853671-858108 GCF_015220235.1 Choloepus didactylus
GTTTATTGCAGCATTATTCACAATTGCCAAGAGATGGAAACAGCCCAAATGTCCATCAAAGGACGAGTGGATAAACAAACTGTGGTATATACACATGATGGAATATTATGCAGCTGTAAGACAGAACAAAGACATGGATCATGTAATAATGTGGATGAACCTTGAGGACATTATGTTGAGTGAAGTTAGCCAGAAACAAAAGGACAGATTCTGTATGGTCTCACTAATATGAACAGACATTAATGAACAAACTTTGGGAGTTAAAAGCTGACAACACAGGTGACCAGGAGATAGAAAGAGGGCAGAGATCAGCCATTTGATGCTGAAGGACTACAGAATGTTTAGGATTGATTGCATAGATCCAGAAATAGACAGGATAATACTGTGTGATGGTAGCACGGTATTGTAAGTACACTGAACAAAGATGTCTGTGAGTAAAGCTGAAAGAGGTGGGATAGGAGTATGTATGACACCAGAGGTAAAGATAGATGATAAAGACTTGGACTGTATAATGTGGCAAAAACTGGAGTGGCCAATGACTGTTACTAAATATACAAATATAAAAATGTTTTTGCATGTGGGAAAGCAAATGAATGTCAACCATGTAGAAATTTGAAAAAGGGATGGTATTCAGGAAAAAACATAATCAAAGCAAACTGGAGTCTATGGTCAACAGTAACATTGTAATATACCTCCATTAAATGTAACAAAGGCAATACGCCAATGCTAAATGTATATGAGAAGGGGATATAGGGGAGTAATATGGGATTCTTGGTAGTGGTGTTATTTGCTGTCCTTAGTAGTATATTGTATTGTATGACATTTTATTTTTCTTTTTATCATTTTTTCTTATTGCTAAAATAAACACAATTTTTCTTGTAGTAATAAGTATGTTCAAATGCTGATTGTGGTGATAAGTGTACAACTTTATGATACCATGAACAACTGATTGTACACTGTGGATAAATGTATAGTATGTGAATATAACTCTATAAAATTGTAGGAAAATATATATAGGAGTAAAAGTGTTGGAGAAAACATGGTGAGAGGGATGATGCCTCACCAATATGGACTAACTACAATGTGTAAACTCGGAATTGAATCTTAGAACATAGGCTAACATGGACACAATAATTGTAATAGTCCCTAGATTGTAAGCTCTTACAGCAGTTAACTCTATCCCTGAAGTGTAAGGCCTATCTCTAAACTTTGAGATGCTGATCCCCTAGCATATGTTGTCACAAACATTGGGACTGGCGGTTTGATGTGCTGAGCCCTCGAGCATGGGACTTGCCCTTATGAAGCTCATTACCACAAAGGAGAGTCTAAACCTGTATATAATGGTGCCTAAGTGTCTCGCCCTGAGTACCTCTTTGTTGCTCAGATGTGGCCCTCTCTCTCTCTAACTGAGCCATCTCGACAGGTGAACTCGCTGCCCTCCCGCCTACGTGGGACCCGACTCCCAGGGGTGTAAATCTCCCTGGCAACGCAAAGTATGACTCCCAGGGATGAATGTGGACCCGGCATCGTGGGACTGAGAGTATCTTCTTGACCAAAAGGGGGATGCAAAATGAGACGAAATAGTTTCAGTGGCTGAGAGATTCCAAATGGAGTCGAGAGGTCACTCTGGTGGACATTCTTATGCACTATATATATAACACCTCTTAGGATTTAATGTATTGGAATAGCTAGAAGTAAATACCTGAAACTACGAAACTCCAACCCAGCAGTCTGGACTCCTGAAGACAATTATATAATAATGTAGATTACAAGGGGTGACAGTGTGATTGTGAAGACCTTGTGGATCACACCCCCTTTATCTAGTATATGGATGAGTGTAGGAATGGGGATAAAAACTAAAGGACAAATGGGTGGGATGGGGGGATGATTTGGGTGTTTTTTTTTTCACTTTTAATTTTTATTCTTGTTCTGGTTCTTTCTGATGTAAGGAAAATGTTCAGAGACAGATTGTGGTGATGAACACATAACTATGTTATCATACTGTGGACAGTGGATTATATATCATGGATGATTGTATGGTGTGTGAATGTATTTCAATAAAACTGAATTTAATAAAAAAAAAGAAATTAACAAAAAAAATAGCATTATACTAAAATAGGATAAAGAGTCAGACAACATCAACAATGCAGAGCCCCATACACCTCCCTTATGTTCCCCTCTTATATGCATTTAACTTTGGTATACTGCCTTTCTACATTAAAGGAAGCATAATGCAATATTTCTGTTAATTATAGTCTCTAGTTTGCATTGATCATATTTTCATGAATACCACCCTATTTTTAACATCTTGCAAGGTTGACATTCATTTCTTCTCCCTCATGTAAAAACATATGTGTATACTTTATCACAATTGTTGAGAACTCCAGGTTTCACTGAGTTATACAGTTCCAGTCTTTCTCTTTCCTCTTTCCTTCTGGTGTCCCACATGATCTTAACCATCCTCTTTCAACCATACTCACAGTCATCTTTGCTCACTGTACTACAATGCTCACCATCACCCCAAATTTTGTTCCAAACCTCTCACTCCTGTTTTTTCCTAACTGTCTATAGCGTTCCCTTTAGTATTTCCTGTAGTGCAAGTATCTTGTTCACAATAGCTGTCATTGTCTGTTTGTCAGAGAATATTTTAAACTGTCCCTCATATTTGAGGGACAGTTTTTCCAGACATAGGATTCTTGGTTGGTGCTTTTTCTCTTTCAGTATCTTTAATATATCACCCCACTTCCTTCTTGCCTCCGTGGTTGCTACTGAGAAATCCATACATAGTCTTATGAAGCTTCCTTTTTATGTGATGGATCACTTTTCTCTTGCTGTTTTCAGGATTCTCTGTCTTTGATGTTTGATAACCTGATTATTAAGTGCCTTGGCATGGGCCTATTTGGATCTATTCTGTTTGGGGTATACTGCACTTCCTGGATCTGTTACTTTATGCCTTTCATAAGAGATAGTAAATTTTCTCTGATTATTTCCTTATTATTGCTTCTGCCCCTTTTCCCTTCTCTTCTCTCGCTGGGATGCCCATCACACATTCACTCATGCATTTCATGTTGTCATTCAATTCCCTGAGATGTTACTCTTATTTTTCCATTCTTTTCCCTATCTGCTCTTTTCTGTGTAGGATTTCAAGCATCTTGTTCTCCAGTTCATGAGTGTTTTTTTTTTCTGCTTCTTGAGATCTGCTGTTGTATGTCTCCACTGTGTCTTTCATCTCTTGTGTTGTGCCTTTCATTTCCAAAGATTCTGCCAGTTGTTTTTTCGAACTTTTGATTTCTACCTTATGTTCACCCAATATTTTCATTATAGACTTCATCTCTTTTGCCATATTTTCCCTAAACTTTTGAATTCATTTAGCATTAGTTGTTTCAATTCCTGTATCTCAGTTGAAGTGTAAGTTTGCTCCTTTGACTGGGCCATAACTTCATTTTTCTTATTGTATGTTGCAATTTTCTTTTGTTTAGGCATCTGATTTCCTTGTTTACCTCAATCAGGTTTTCCTAGACCGGAATGGGCTCAGATCTCAGAAGGAGACAATATTCAGTATGAGATTTCCCTTAGGTTGTGTTTTAGAAGATTGATGCACCCTGTGAGGTTTCTATCTGCTGTGACTTACCTAACCTGCCCAGCAGGTGGTGTCTGTCAGCCTGTCACTCCTGACTGGTTTAAGGAGGTGTGTCCCACTTAGCTTCTATTTTGGCTGTTTTCCCCAGGCTCTGGGGTCTGGTTCTGAATGGGAGGCTGGTAGTAGGGCTGGGCACCGCCTCCTTCCTCTTAGGGAAGATACACCCCCTAGGGAATCATCATCAGCATTTAAATAGGTTCTTTGTCTCTCTGACTCTGGTAACTCCACCCTTGTCTGGGTCAGAGTGCTGTGAACTGAAACTGGCTGTGGCTTACTCCACTGATCCACCAAGATTGAAAGAGAAAAATGGACAGAACACACCCTTCAGAGACAGTCCACAGCTCCCCCCAGCTTCACCACTGGCCAGAGATAGCACCTACTCTTCTGGGCTCCTCCTCCCAAGACAGAGAATTCCTTTGGCTCTTTAAGGGCAGTCATCACTAAAAGGCTCTGCTTGTTGGAGATTTGTAGCTTGTATTGGGCCGTCCATGTTTGTTAATTAAAACCCCAGTTGTAGCTGGACTGAGGCATATTCGCTTGTTCAGAAAGTGCTGCTCTCTATCACAGAAAGGTTTTTTGGTTTGGGCTGCCTTGGTGGAGGGCCTCCAGGATCAGGTCTACAGTTTTTACTTACAGATTTTATGCTGTGATCTCAGGCATTCCTTCCAACACAGGTTGGTGTATGATTTGTAGACAGTCATGGTTGTGCCCCAGCAGTTATTCCATATTATTTGCTAGTTGTTCCAGGGGGACTAACTAACTTCCACTCCTCTCTATGCTGCCATAATCCTGAGTCT
>NW_023637597.1:858208-934080 GCF_015220235.1 Choloepus didactylus
GGATTTACAAAAAATTGACAAGATAGTAAGTTTCCATATAATCTGAACCCAGTTTTCCTACAACTAACATCTAATGTTAATTGGTACATTTGTTGTCATTAATGAGACAATGTTGGGAAATTATTACCTGAAGTCCATATTATCCAGATGTTTCTAGTTTGTCCATAATGTCTTTTTTCCTGTGCCAGGATCCCATAGCAACCCACATGGCATGCATCCACCTGTCTCTAGGCTCCTCTGGCCTGTGTCATTTTCTCAGATTTTCCTTGGTTTTGATGACCTGGAAATTCTGAGGAGTACAGGCCAGATATTTTACAGGCTGCCCCACTATAGGAATGTGTCTTGATGTTTTCCTCCTGAAACAATTTGGGAGGAAGTCACAGTGCACAGCCCACAGTTATGCTCCTGCTTCCAGAAGGAGCTGCAGCTTCATGAATTATTTGGAATTCTTATGCCTGGGAGATTTTTCTCTCCTCTTCAGTTTTTGTTTGATTATTTTCTTCATTGAATTATTTATTGTAGGAAAAATATACAGTACAAATTGTCCCACTTTAACCACATTCAGGTGTATAATTCAGAAGATTATATTTCTCAATATTGTGCTACCATAACCAGCATCTGTTTACCCCTGCTTTTTCATCCCTCAAAGAGAAACTACTCACCCATGAGGGCTATAACTCCCTCTTCTGACATGCTCCCAGCCCAGCCCCTAGTATTGTATGAACCATCAACATGTCTCCATGAAGATTGCTTCTTTGAGATATTTTATCATGTATAGAAAATTCATACCATATTTTCTTTTATGGTTTCAATGTCTATACAACACAAATTTCCCATATTAACTACATTTCCTCATACTCCATTGTATGGATAGGCCAGTTTTGTTGATTCATTCATTAGCTGATGAACATTTTGGGTGCTTCCATCTATTGGCTAGTATGCATAATGCTGCTATGAATATTCTCATGTGGGTGTTGTATAAACATACTTTGTTTTCTGTTGGGTTGATACTAAGGGATTGTGGGATCATATGGTAACGATGTTTAACATGTTCAGGATCTGCAAGACTCTTTTCAAAATTGGCTGCAATGTTGCATATTCCTGCCAGCAAAGATGTTAATTTTTTTTTTTTATTTTTCCTTTTGGTTAGTTAACTTTGACTGCAAAGATGTTGATTATTGATGGTATCATTTATGTATGGTAGCGATGTGCCTGTGGATGGGATCTTCCTTGTTGAAGGACCCTGCACATTTTATATGCTTCTGTTGACTCCTCATCCTTGTAATCTTTGTTCTGTGAGATGTGATTTATGTTCTTGGATACATCTTTCACAACAGGACTTTGTGCTCCTTCTGCTGCATATTCTGTTGCCTATGAACTCTCATGGCTGCACCTATTTCCCAGGTCTCTCAAACCCCAGCTATTAGCACCTTTCCAAGGGAAAAGTAGACTCTCCTGACCACCCTGAAGAGCCATCCAGTGTCTGTAGGGCACTGTGGGGCATGGCTGTGAGGTGTGGGGGCAGCAGGAAGATCAGAGACTGTGTGGTCACCCCTGTTCTCTGCTTCCTGAGATGTGACAACCCCATAACCACAGTTCTGCTTGCCTCCATCTGAAACCATGGGGCAGGCAGTACTGGTTGTTGGGATGTCTTCTGTTCCTGTAGCCTTTCCTTCTGAGCTTGATTAACTGCAGGTCATATAACCTGAGCATGCACAGAAAAACACTGACTCTTGTTTCTTCAGTGAATTCAGACACCAGGAACATAAATCACATCCACAGTACCAAGATTACAAGGATGAGGAGTCAACAGAAGCATATATAAATGTTCAGGGTCCTTCAACAAGGAAGATCCCATCCACAGGCCCATCGCTACCATACATAAAGAGTTATATGAACAATCTTTTCTATGAACAGTCAGAATGTTCCAACCTGTATCCCCATCACTGTCCTCATCTCCCTTTGTTCCCATCCCATAAGATTCCTATAAATTCTCAGATGGGGGAGACAGATTTGTGCCTTCACTCCTCTTTGCTGGTTGACCTCATGATAAAACTTCTTTTCTAAAAATCCCAATGTCACAGTAGTGGTCCCTGTGCCTGTCAGCAGTGAGCTCTTGCTCAGTAACACATCCCAGCCTGCAGGGAAGGCAATGGACTGGACTCTCCCAATCCCAGGGCCTAATTTTCTACATGCAGAATCCTGATTAAGCGGAACTATTAACAGAGCTAATCTGATCCCTGAATCATCTGCTTGACCTATGCTTCTGCCTGGCTGAGAGGGTTGACCTAGTGGACACACTTGAGTTTATTATCTACTCAGCCCTTGGGGGCCTTAGAACCAGCCCCAAGATGGATTTATATGGAGACACCCACCCCTCAGGGCATGGGGGGCTCATAAGGGGGACAGAGGCCTGTGTTGGCCTCTGAGGAATAGTACTGGGGGCACAAAAAGCACATGTCTTCACAATAAACACCTGAAAAGATGCTCAAGTCCATTTGTCATTAGGGAAATTCAAGCCAAACCCACAATGAGATACCACTTCACACCATAAGCTCTAGGCCAAAAGCGGTGTAAGTGTTTCTGGTTACCTGTACCCAATTTATGAGTAAATTGGAGTGCTCATGCATTGATGATCACAATGTAAAATGTTGTCATTGCTTGGAAAAAGTTTCTCTCTTCCTCAAAGACTTAAGTGTGGAGGTACCATATGACCCTGCCATTCCACTCAAAGGTATAACCTAAAGAGAATTGAAAACGTGATCACACAAAAACCATGCACAAGAGTGTTCCTAGCAGCATCACTTATAAGAGCCCTATTGTGCAAAATATCCATGTGTCCTTCAAATGATAAATGGTTAACAATATTGGTATATCCATACAGGAGATTATTTAGACATAAAATGGAATAGTTTCCTGATAAATGTTCCATTGTAAATGAACCTTGAAAAATTATTATCACTAAAAGAAACCATACACAACAGCCCCATATTTTCTGGTTTCATAAAGACAACCCTATCAAGACAGAAATTAGATAAGGGGTTGCCTGTGCAGAGAAGTGGGACTGGAAATGACAGCTAATGGGTCATTATGTTCTGGAATTAGAGAGGTGATTGACTGCACCTTACAAATACAGTAGCAATCAACAAAGGGTGTATTTTATGGTACATGAATTCTATCTCAATTTAAAAGTTAATTACGGTGTTCTACTGTGTGCTGGGAGAGACGACGCTTCTGACTCTTGTGCAGTCAGTGTCCAGGTGCCTGGACAGGTGTGTGATTAGCTGGGATCCTGGGAACCTGAGTTATGGCACTAGGGCAGCCCCAGGTCTACTCAAATGAGATGGTTGTGGTGGGGGTTTGACAGAGGGAGACAGTGAAGCACTCAAGCCCCCTTCCCAACATTTTTCCACCCGGTTTCCTGCCTGGAGCATGGGAGGGTCTGGATGTGACCTATTAAGGGAACCACAAACTGAAGGTCTGAGGAGCAGATGAGGAGGCTCAAGGGAAGACCTGCCTGAGGGGGTCCTTCCCTCAGTGCTGTTCCCCCCATGGACACCAGATGGCGCTGTGGTCCAGGCCCAGGGAAGGCGAGCACAGCTGGGAGATGGTCTGGAGCCCATTACCCTTTGGTCACTGATGGGAAAACCACACTATAAACTGTGAACTGGCAAGTTGCTGAGTTCTCGAGGGAGGAAGCTAATTTGCATAAATTCCCCACCCTGCGAAGGGATGAGGTTTGTATGAGACCTGGGAAAGCTGACTCTGGGGTAGTTGTCTTGGAAAGCAGTCATGGGGGTGTCTTCACTATGGCCTGGACCCCTCTCTTTCTCACCTTTCTGGCTCACCACACAGGTCAGGAGAGACTCTCCGGGTGTGGGGTGAGGACAGTCAGCACAGAACCCACCTGCCCCCTCACCCCTCCTGACCATGGGGTTTATCACCTGTTTTCAGGAGCCATTTCCCAGGCTGTGGTGACTCAGGAAACTTCACAGTCCATATCCCCTGGAGGGACAGTTACACTCACCTGTGGTTCCAGTGCTGGGGCCGTCACCACCAGTAACCATGCCTGCTGGGTCCCACAGAAACCCTACCAGGCTCTCCAGGGTCTGATGGGGCATGAGCAATAGGAACCCAGGGGTCCCTCTCTGATTCTCATGCTCTCTGGTTAGGGGCAAAGCTGCCCTCACATCATGTGGGCCCAGCCCAAGGGTGAGGTTGAGTATTACTGTGCTCTTTGGTACAGGAACCATTTCCACAGTGACAAATGGTGTGGAAATCAGACACAAACCCCTGGGTCAACCTGGGCCCCTTGGCTTCTGGGTACCTCCCTATTCTTGTGTGCAAAGCACAACACAAGACCTAGGAAATGTGTCTGGAATGTTACTAGGATGTGAAATTTGGGGGACAGAGGCAGAGTGTGGCAGGAAGCCTCTGACATCTCCCCCAATGAACCCCACCTCCCAGTGCTCACCTCTGTGTAATCCTCTTCCTTGAGTGTGGCTGTCCTGAATGGCTGCCTTCTTACATACAGAATTTGGCAGGAGTGATGGCAAGTTAATTCTGAGACTATGTTATGAAAAGACTGAGGCCTGTCTTGGGGCTCTGTTTTGTTTCCTTTTCCATCTCTTGCCCTGGGGGTCCCTAGTTGCTGTGTCCTGACTACCCTGTGTAGAAGCCACATGGTGAGGAACCAAGGCCTGTCCTTAGCCATGCAAGTGAGCTTGGAGACCTAACCCCCAGCCAAGCCTTCATGTATATGTGTAGCCCTGGCTGACATCTCACTCAAAGCTCAATGAGAACCCTGGAGCCAGAGACACCCAGCTTACACATCCCTTGATTCCTGACACATGGAAATGCTGTGATCATAAATGTGTTGTTTTAAATTTTCTATTTGGGGCCATTTGTTATGCCTCAATGGATAACTAATACAGATGGTGACTAAGATCCCCAGGGCCAGCTTCATCATGGAGAGGGAGACTGAGGCACCAGTGCACATGGAGCACCTCAATGGGCCATCCAGGAACCGCTCCTGATCAGGGTCAAAGGGAAGGCTCATGACCTCCCTCATGAGGGCCTCCCAGTCCTGTGGTCAGGTGTCTCCTTCAGCAGGTGCATCAGCCTTGCAGTGCCTTGTGGGGCACATCAAATATGAGCCATGGCAGGAGCTGGAGTTTCCCTGCTTGTTTATCCTAGGAAGAAAGGCACTTACAATTCTTCTACATAGGATAATGGTTTGAGAACCATCCAGCCTGTGGAGGTTTGGATTCAATTAGATAAGTAAAAAAAATGGGAGGTTGGTGGTGGCAGGGGATGATCAGTGAAACTCACTTCAGTGAGTTTAATAAATAAGTCTGGTTAAATATCCACCACCACAGTCATTATATAGGACATTTGCCTCACCCCAAAAAGTGTCCTAGTGCCCCATGGCAATCAGTCAACTCCCCTCAGCCCTGCCAAACATCAATCTGTTTTTTCTTGCTATAGGTTTGCCTTTCCTAGACTGTCATATAAATAGAATCATACAGTTTGTATCCCTTTGTGTCTGGCTTCTTAACATATGCTTTTGAGTTTCATCCATCTTGTTAGAAAATTTTCAAAATCTTTTCCAGTACAGAATTCAATTATGTGGTTGTCCCACAGGTTGTTTATCCATTCACAATGATGTGTGAGCATTTGAGTGGTTTCTAGGTTTTGGCTATTATGGATAAGCTGTGGTGCATATGTCTTTATTACTCTAGGGTAAATACCTAGGGGTAGGATAATAGTTTATATAGTAGGGGTAAGTTTAACTTTTTAATAAACAGCCAAACTGTTTTCCAAAGTGTGCCTCCCATTTTGCACCCTTACCAGCTATATGTGGGGGTTCTGGTTGCCTGCATCCTTGTCAGCACTGCAAGACTTTGAAATTTTAGCCATTCTAGTGTTGTTTGCTCATTGAAGTTTTAATTTGCAATTTGATTCTATCACTATCTTCATCTTCCCCAAATAAAATAAGTGCTTCACTTAGCAAGCTCTCAGTTCTTTTTATTTCACCCTTCCAAGGCCCAAGGAAACCCACAGCATCTTCCTTCCTAGTTATGTTTTATTATTTTAGTTTTGGAGTGATATGAACTAGTCTTTCTTTCTTCCTCTACTACTTCTTCTCTTCCTACCTTCCTTCTTTCATTCCTTTTTTATTTTTTGCCCTTCCTACCTGATATGATAAATCTGTAACTTCATTCCTTATCCTTACTTCTGATGTCTCTTGTACTATCTTCATTCATTGTTAAGGTTAACATTAATGTTTTGATCCCACTGTGAGTTAGGGCTTGTTCTAGAGACTGAGGGGACAGACATAGCCTTCTCCTCAAGGAGAATACACTCCAAAGGGGGAGACACACAACAGGAACCTAAATTATGTACTGGGTTAGGAGGTAAAGAGTGCTGTGGATACAAATAAAGCAGGGGATGGAAATAAGGAGGGACATGGTGGATGAAAATTTAAATACTGTGGTCTGCAATTTTCAAAATTTTAAGGTGCCTTGGGAATTATTCAATTTTTTAAAATATTTTCTTAACTTTTCCAGTTCTGCTTCCTTATCTCCTATAGAACTCATGTCTTGAAATTATTTAATCAACAAATAAAGGAAAATTAATCATTGTATCTAAAATTTTCCTTTTAAAATGTCATGTGTCAGGTTCAAACTTCTATCCATCCATCCATGCATCCATTTATTAATTTTACCAGCAAAATTTGTTGATTAACCCCCATGTACTGCATTGGTCTGGGAGGATGTAAATACAATGCATTGAAGTGGAGTCCCTTCTGTCAAAGAGATAACACTTGAAGACATTGGGTGTAAAATGAAACAAATAGGCTCAAAAAAGATGTGTGAAAGCAACTCTCCTTGACTGGGGAAATGAAGAAAGAGGTCACCTAGGTATGGACATGCACCAGGTGAGGAGGGAATGAGGGCTCCCTAAGCAGAAAGAGGGCCCAGCACCAAGGCAGGGAGCTGTAGGAGCCCCACCCCTGTCCCTGGGGGTGGGAAGGAAGTCAAGAGTTAGGATTAGAAAGCAGAGCTTAGGGCACCAGGTACTTGTAAATGATCAGGAACAGTTTTTCTCTTAGTAAACTGCTCTTATGGGCTCTTCCAGCCTTCCATGTTAAGTTAAATAACATAAAAGGAAGGGTGGTTTCATTAAAACAAAAGAATAAATGGTCAACATAAGACATTGTTTGATATAAACACCAGCCATAATTGGCCTGTTCAGAGATATCTGTTGGAAGTCTTCTGACAACTACATGGTTCCAGGATTTTTACTATTTCCTTGTTCCTGTGTGCTCTGATTGTTGGAGGGCAGAAGGAACAATGTTCAGACTGAGCAAAAAATATATATACATTTCCTTTTTCTCATTTGTAATTCACAGTCAACATCTCTGCATCTTTCTAAGAATCTTCACTAATTAAGATGATCACTTTTTCATATGTTTTTGTAGGATTTTGTGTTTTTTTCTGAATTACAGGCTATATGTTGTTCATTTTCTCAGAAACTGCCTGTGTTCATATAACTCCTAAACTGAGATGTTTGGTTCAAAGAAAGAATGTAAAATATTTTGACGTCTTTCTTCTACTGCAAAGCCATGTTAGAAATTAAAAGCAAATGATAATTATAAGTTATAATAAAATTATAATAAAGGGGCATATTCCATAAGCCATTTCCTGTTTCATATTTAAGTTAAAATTTCTCAAAAGTGCTTAAAGCTTCATGAATTCTTTCAAGGATTAATTTTTTAATCTTTTACTCTGTAGATGGACCCTGACATGGCCCATGGGCATGCTGACCCTGGCACTATGATCAAAAGACCAAACAGCCTCTCATTCCCAAACCAAAATGTCACCCCACTCCCAAACACACCCACACACACAAGCCCACAAGCCTTGGGGACATTGAGCTGTTGCAAAGCCTCATCATAAGCTCTGGAGTCACCACCAAGGAGCAGTGCTAGGAGATGCTTTATCAGGACAGAGATGCTCAGTGTTTGTCAGCTTGAAAATGCTCCTGTATTCCCCATCTCTGCCTCATCCCCCAGAGCCTCGCATCTGGGCTCCATGGTCAGATCTGGTGGAAAAACCTGCAATACTTAGGCTTCGGTCACATGGGTTTGGTCAAATGTTTTTTATTTGAAAGTCCCTGAAGAAAATTATTAAAATAATTGTTGCCTTAGACTAGCTCTCTATTCAATTTGAGGTTCAAAGTAACTAACTTAAACAGAGTCAGGTGGACATGGGTGCAATTTCTTTAGTCATTGGGGACCCTGAGGTGAAGACCAGGGAACTTGGAAATTGGAATGCAGACACTGAGACAGATTTTCAACAGTAATTTGAAAAATAAGTACAAACAGGAAGAGACAAATAAGAGGCAAGCAATGGATGTGGGATGGCCTGTGAAAAACGGGAAATGTGAATAAAATGTGAATCAATACTTAATTGTTTAAGGAGTAGCTGGGAGCCTGAGCCTTTGACCCACAGGAGCCACCAGGGGGAGCTCTGGGTCTTCATGGGGCCCTGAAGGAAACTCAAGTGGTTTCAATTGAATGGTCCCAGGCCCATGTTCACTGGCCGGCAAGAGAAGTTACAGCTGGTGCTTCCTCCCATGGGGGAACCCAGAGCTGACAGCAACCCCAGGTATAATCCTGATGGTGGATCTACTCTCCCAGAATTGGCGGGCAGTTTGGTGAGGTTGGGGAGATGCCTGCCATTTTTGATGTGAAGACTGGAGTATATTAATTCATGGTGCATAGTTCACAAAATAGGTTAAGAAGAAGTGAGATGGCTGCATGTTATGGGCTGAATCATGATGTCCAGAAAGATATGTTCCAAGTCCTAACCCCTGCTCCCTGCCCCAGCACCCATGTGTCTGCATTTCCAGGTTCCCTCTCCCAGCCTGTGCTGACTCAGACTAACTCCCTGTCATCAACCCTGGAAAACCTGTGAGATATGCTGGGTCCACAGAAGCCAGGAAGCCCTCTCCCATGTCTCCTAAGATTCTACTCAGACTCAGAACAGCTCCAGGACTTGGAGACCCCAGCTGCCTCCCTGCATGCAAGGGTCAGTGCAGGGCTTGAGATTATGGGTCCTCAAGGCCATTTGCTGAGCTCCAGGCACATTAAATTCATTTGATAGTAAGCAAAATCTGAGTCTTCCCTACTGCTCAGTGTTTTTGAAGATTCTAGATACTGGACTCCCACCCCCACCCAACAGTCAGCAAGAGACAGTTTTTCTCACATGTATGTGGAAGGCTGCTGCTCCCTGTGGTCATCTGGCCAGCCATGTCAGACTCATTCACTATCTTGAGACAAGCTAAGACCCACTTAACAAAGCCTAACACCTCCCTCATAACATCAGCTAGGGGTAGTTTAAAGATTGAGTTTAAAGATTGAGCTAGGGGGAGTTTAATGCCTTGAGCTTACACACATTCCCCATTTCCCAGAACCCTCAACCACAGGGCTCCCTGGTGGTCACTGCTCCTGGTCTCAGGGAGTGGGTGCCCGCACCCAGCAGGGGGCACTATAGTGCTGTCCTAGCTGGGGATTTCCTCTGGGATTGGATCAAATGGTAGATTTTCATCTGAAAGTCAGTATAAATCTCTACCTAATTAAAACAAACCTCTGTCAACTCTCTCTTCATGGCTGTCTCTGCTGTTGTTTCCAGGTACTCAACAGGAGCTTTGAAAGGAGAACTCAGGAGTGAAGCAGTGGCCCCCATGTGGGGAAGGTGCCCTGGTGGGTGTGTTGCTGAGGGTGAGTGGGAAGTTGCAGGAAAGAAACCTCCCAATAGGAGGGTAACTAACTTGTGATTTGCAGAGAGAGGTAGCTAGGAGAGAGAGAGAAAGAGAGAGGGAGAGAAAGTAGAACAGTGCTTGACACATAATAAAAAAAGTAGCCTCCTCAGAGTTTTTTTAAAAATGTGAGATGGGAGTAAACAGCTTAGGAAGGAAATCTGGGACCTTCTGTGTCAACATCTTGATTTCCCTCTCTCTTTGCAAATTCAATGCCTCTGCCCCTCCCCAGACTTTCCATCCCATCTGGAGGCTCATGCTCTATCTTCTGGGGAGGACCCACCCACCCATGGGGACTCTTCCTAGAGCTGTGTGATCCTGGCTGCTCTCTGGGTGGTCAGTGGAGGTGATCATGTCACTTAGGGCAAAGCACAGGAGAAGCAGAGCTCTCTATTCTTAAGAATGCTTGTCTCTCTGGATTCAAATCCCTGTGTCCTTTTATGATGGACCATTGTCCCATCAAAGCTGAAGAGGACCATGAAGGCTGACACTGCTGTGTTGGGACCTGGTGTGTGATGAGAGAGGAGCTTGTTTCCATGGACTCCACAGTAGAGGCTCTGAGGCTTTGTTCCTGCTGATTCTGTTCACTGGGGCAGGACACACTGTCCTCTGCCCCCTGAGAAACAGAATACATGGGGTAAAGGTGAGAGAGAATATCTTATTCCTGAAGAGGCCCAGAATAAATTATGGCAAACACGCTGCAGCCTAATAAGGGGGCCCCTGAATGATGCACTTGCCCCCAATTTGTGAGGATGGGGTGTGTGCATGGCAGGGGGGGATGTCTGGAGACTTTCTCTCTCTCTAGTCAGCTCCAGGAACTTCAACCATGTCATGAAGGAACTTGGACTGTCAGACAGCAGGGGACGCTGGGGGCCTGTCCCCTGGGCATCTATGGGGAGATCTCAGCTGGGAAACCAGGCCCTGGTGCCCTGTGTGGTGCCCTGTGCTCTGTGCTCCCTGGGGCCCAGCAGCTGTGACCTCACCAGGCCCAGGAGAGGCTCCCACAGCCACACCCCAGGCTCAGCTTGCACCAGATTCAGGCCCAGGGACACCTGGGGGAGGAGAAATAATTTGCATGAAGGGTTCCTCTCTCCCCCCACATGAGGGGACAGGATAAGAGAGACTTTGGGCAGTTCTGCTCAGTTGGGCTCAGGAAGCAGAGCTCTGGGGGTGTCTCCACCATGGCCTGGACCCCTCTCCTCCTCACCCTCCTCACTCTCTGCCCAGGAAAGCAGCAGAGGGGATGGTGGGGGGCACCTGGTACTATATTTCTTCCCTTCATTTGGGAACATGTTGTGGGCAATAGACCCCAACTCACCCTGTGTCTCCCCCTCCTCTCTTCCAGGGTCCTGGGTGCAGTCAGGGCTGACCCAGGAAGCCTCGGTGTCAGGGTCTGTTGGCCAGGAGGTCACCCTCACCTGCAGGGGAAGCAGCAACAATGTTGGAGCTTATAATGCAGGCTGGTACCAGCAGCTCCCTGGGGGTGCCCCCGAAACTGTGATGCTTGGAACTACTCAGCCTTCAGGGATCCCAGCTTGATTCTCTGGCTCCAAATCAGGTACCACAGCCTCCTTGAGCATCACAGGGCGCCAGCCTGAGGACGAGGCTGTCTGTTACTGTTCAACGTATGACAAAAGCATCAGTGGTCCACAGTGCTCCAGACACATGGGGAACTGAGACAAAAACCTGCCCCTGCACCGTGAGGCTGGTCTCCCCTCTGAGAGCCTGTGACAAACACCAGTGGAGGGTGACTGTGGTGTCCCTAAGTGTCAGCATCCCTTGACCTGAAGGTCAGAGCAGAGGGCAAAATTACAGGGTCAGTGACAATGGCTGCTTCTCATTATTTTGTCCCCACACTTCACTAGCATTTGGTATTGTCAAACTTCTTGTTTTGTCCAATCTGCTGTATATACTGCAATCTTCTTGTCATTTACTTTTAAGTTTCCTAATTACTAATGAAGGCAAATAACATTTTTATGCTTTTATCACTGTTACATATTTCTTCTTCCGTGTAATGCCTATTTATGTCTTTTACCCATGTGTTTCTCCCAGTGGGGTTTTAGTGTTTTTTCTTATTGATTTGTATTAAAACTGATTTCCCTAAATAAAATTATTCTTAACTACAAGACATAAATCCAACTAAATACTTTGGAACCCAATAGGTTTTCAGGGCATTACAGAAATTGTCTAAAGCACAACATTTTATCTATATAAAATCATTTTTGGCAAGGGAATGTCCAACTCTGTTTAAATATTTTGTTCAAAATTAAAAGACAGATTGAACCATATATTTAGGTAGCTAGAAATATGTTTACTTTTTTTTATAAGCCCAGACCTCATGGTGAGCCTTCATTTTCCCTTCATATTAAAAAAAAAAGTTCCATTGAGTTGTGATTCTCATACTGTAAATTTCATCAATTTAAAGTGTAAAATTCAATAGATCTTAGCGCATTTATGGCTTTTTGGCAATCATCCACATAATATAATTTTGGAACCTTTTGATCACCCAACAAAGACAGTCCATCCCCATTTGAACTCATTCTCTCACCTCCCTCCTCCTATTCCTAGGTAACCAATATTCCACTTTCCATCTATAGAAATTTACCCATGTGGACATTTCTTATAAATGCATGTACATAATATGTGATCATTTGTGACTGGCTTCTTTTGTGTCATTTATCTGTAGATAGTTTTTGAGGTTCATCTATACTGTAGCATGGATCCATCTCCATTGCTTTATTTTTTTTTTTAATAATGCCAACCTTATTTATTTCTCTGGAGAAATGTGGAAAGAAAGTCTTGCATACTGAAAGGAAAACCATCACTGCTCCTTTTATTCATGAAGAAGGAGAAGATGAAAGAAAAATGAGGCTATAATTTCCCTTAAGAAAATGATTTTAAAAACCACACATGCAGAAAAATTAAACTAAAAGAATACAGAGCAGCTCAGTCCTCAGGTTAAGAAAGTAAAGCTGAGAGGTTAGGATGAAAGTGTGGGGGCAGTTAGGATGTGTGAATACCACAGATGCAGGCTAGGTTATCAGTGCACAGCATCCAGCTGAGACATGGAATTTTCAGAATGTCTAGTTTGCTCTCAGGGGTGGGGGAGAGGGACTGGGGAGGGGCTGGGTCTCAAGGAGGCAGGATGTCAAGGTATTTCCAGTGGAGGAAGGCAGTGGTTAAGTGAGATTGCCAAAACTTCCAAGATTTCTTTCAGCTATAATTGTGTAAGGGGAAGGACAAAAAAAATCAGGGAAGCGAGTCTCATTTGCAGTGTGCATACACATCCAGAGAGTAAACTACCAGTCTCAAGAAACAACCCCTGTGCTAACCCTGTGGCTGCTGACTGCAAGCAGGGCCTGTGAGGTGCACACATGTGCCGTCTTGGCAGCAGAGGGCTGGGCTGGGCACTGGGCCTGGCAGCTCTGGGAGGCACTAGTGCCACCGGGCAAGGGAGCAGCCTGGTCACCGTGCTAAAGTGAGGCCTTAGGGAAAGGTCGGGGAAAGGGGCCAGCAGCCCAGCTATTATCTCAGGCTGCAAAAAAGACAATCTGAACTCTTGCCACAGAGAGTTTTCTTGAAAAGGAAGTAATTTTCAGGATCAGAAAAGGCCTGTGAGAAGGGATTGAGGCTGGACCCCCGTAGAAGTCAGTGTTTCCATAATAACCATTTCCTGGCCATGGGACTATACAAGAGAAGTTTGCTTATGGGCTGATTTTCAGTCACTTTCTCTGTATTTCTTCCTATATGGTTTTAGAGTCCATAAACCCCACCTCCCATTGTGCAGGATCCCTCTCTGTGCCTGAGGACGCTGCACTTTCTCTTAGCTCCCTTCACTGACCTGCTCTGCTCCAGGGCTGCAGCGTCTCCCCTTTGGGGCTCCATCCTCAGGCTGATCAGGGCTGTGTTCCTGGCAACCACTGCTGAGCCTCACACCTGGGCTATTCCCTTGTCCCCATCCCAGGGCCAGGTAGGCAGCAAAGCACCAGGGAATCCCCTGCCCCCACCCCCTGCACCACAACGGTTCTCTCACCCACCCTCCACTCCAACAGGGTGAGCCCATCAGGGCTAGGAAGTCTGCAGATTGCCCACAAGGAACAGCTCTACCAAAGTCCAGAGTGGGTGCACAGAGGGCAGGAGACACAAAAGCGCAGCCGAAGCACAAGGGGGCATGTGATGGCTGCCCGGGTGCATGGAGATGTCATGCCTCCTTTGCACAATGGCCAAGGAAGCCTGCACTCCTGTGCTTCACTCTTCTCTTCTCAGAACCTCTCTGGGCTCTGGCAGCCAGATCCCAAAGCGAGGAAGGAAAGAAAAAGCAAAGGGGTAGGGGTGCTGCAGACTCCAGCATCCTCCCAGTTCTCCTGTTTAAAGACAGTAGTGCTGCTGCTGGCTGAAGGGGGCTGGGAGGAGGAGGCAGGGAGGGGGCCCTGGCATCCCCATGAGCAAGTCTTGTAGGCAACCATGGTGGGGAGGGGGAGGGTCCCCAAGGGGCTGCAGGGCCTCTCAGAGGGGAGTGTGGGTGATCGATGCTTGTTCTCTCTCCGCTGCATTTTTAATGCAATTTTATTGAGATATATTCACATACCTTACAAAGTGTACAATCAGTTCACAGTATCATCATATAGTTGTGTTTTCATCACCACAAATTTTGAATATTTTCATTACTCAAAAAAATAAAATTAAAATTAAAAAGAACATCCAAACATCCCATTCCCCTCCTCTTCCATTGTTCATTTACTTTTTTAATACAGTTTGAGATATATTCACACACCCTACAGTCATCCACAGTGTAAAATCATTTATTCACAGCACCATCATACTGTTGTGTGTTCATTGCCAGAATCAATTTTTGAAAGTTTTCCTTACTCCAAGATAGAAATAAAAGCCAAAATGACCCCTCTTTCCATCCCCACCATCTCATCCTATTCTTCATCTAAATTTTGTCCCCATTTTCCCACCCATCTGTCCATAAGCTGGATAAAGGGAGTGTGAGCCACAAGGTTTTCACAGTCACACAGTCATATGTGCCATCTACATAGTTATATAAATGTTTTCAGGAATCAAGGTCACTGGGCTGCAGTTTGACAGCTTCAGGCATTTCTTTTTAGCCGTTTCACCACACTAAAGACTAAAAGGTGAGAAGTATAGAGTGCGTAAGAATACCCTCCAAGGTGACCTCTCAACTTCATTTGAAATCTCTCAGCCACTGGAATCTTATGTTCTTTCATCTCTCTTCCCCCTTTTGCTCAAGAAGATCCTCTCAATCCCACAGTACTGGGTCTAGGCTCATCTCCAGGAGGAATTTCCCACATTGCATAGGGGATTCACACCCCTGAGGGTCACATCCCATGTGTGGGGGAAGGCAGTGCGTTCACCTGCTGAGCGGGCTTAGTGAGAGGGGGATCCACATCTGAGCAACAGGCTTTCTGGGGGTGCACTCCTAGGTACAATTATAAGTGGGCTTAGCTTCTCCCTTGCAGCAGCAGCTAGCCTTACAGGAGAAAATGGCAGTCCTCAATGTTTGTGGGAAAGTCAGCAAGAGCTCAGGTGGGGAAGTGCAACACCTCTGCGTTTCACCCCAGCTCCTTAGGGGGGGGAGTGTCACAAATACACTTATACTCTCTGCCTACATCACTCTGGGATATGTTGGGATTTCAACCCCACCCTGCACTAACTCATCAAATCTCCCTTCCCATTCACTGCTCCCTGCTCCTTTTATTTTCAAACTAAATGATCGTACAGGTTAAATTATCTACTGTGCTACAGAAAATACAGATCCTGCACCAAATAAACATCTCCTCCCTTGGTCTCACACAAAAGTTGTAGTTTTAAAACCCAGTCAGTATCATCCTTTACCCTTGGGCCTGATTTGCCTTAGTCCTAATCATATCCATTTTGTTTCTATCTCTAATTGAAGTCTGAATTCTTTTTCAGCTCTTTCAACAGTTACCTTTGGGGTAATACTGATACTCATAGCTGCCAAACTCTACCTCCAAGTCTCAGATGTCACACAGATACCCAAATTTTCAGAGATATCCAGGTTATACACAAAGAGCTCAGCATCTCAGGATTTAGAGATAACCATTACAACTCAGGAATAGGTGTGACTGCTGTAAGAGCTTACAATCTAGGGGCCATTACAGTGAGCATTCCCCTATTAAGCTCTGCCCTATGATTCAGTTCTCAGAGTTTACACATTGTTAGTCCATATTAGTGAGGCATTATAATGTTTGTCCTCTCAGTTCTGGTGTGCTTCACTCAAAATGCTGTACTCAAGATCCATTCACCTAGTTGTTTGTCTCACAGCTTCATTACTTCTTGTAGCCCCTCAATATTCTATGGTATGCATACATCACAGTTCACCATTTTGGTCATCAGTCAATATACCCTTAGATGACTTCCATCCATTGTAAATCGTGAATACTGTCTCCATAAACACCAGTGTACAAAAGTTCTTTCATGTCCCTGCTCTCAGATCTTCCAAGTATATAGCCCATAGTGGGGTTGCAGGACCTTGTGACACCCACATACCTAGCTTCTTGTGGAACCACCACATTGTCCTCCAGAAAAGCTACACCATTCTACTCGCCCACTCTTCTACTTTGCTAATGCTGCTGGGATGCAAAACACCAGGAATGGATTGGCTTTTATAAAGGGGGTTTATTTGGTTACAAAGTTACAGTCTTAAGACTAAAAAGTGTCCAAGGTAAGGGGGTACCTTCACTGAAGGATGGCCAATGCTGTCTGAAAAATCTCTGTTAGCTGGAAAGGCATGTAGCTGGTGCCTGGTCCAGAGTTCTGGTTTCAAAATGGCTTTCTCCCAGGATGTTCCTCTCTAGGCTTCAGCTTTTCTTCAAAATGTCACTCACAGTTCTTGGCATGTTTGTCCTCTGTTAGCTTCTCTGGAGCAAAAGTCTGCTTTCAAAGGCTGTCTTCAAAATGTCTCCGTAAGCTTCAGGTCCTCTCTCAGATTCTGTGCATTCTTCAAAGTGGCTCTTTTGGCTGTAGCAAGCTCGCTCCTGTCTGAGCTTATATAAGGGTCCAGTGAACTAATTCAGGCCCACCCTGAATGGGTGGGGTCACACCTCCATGGAAATTATCCAATTAAAGTCATCACCCACAGTTGGGTGGGTTGCATCTCCATGGAAACAAGGAATTACAATTAATCAACACTGATACATCTGCCCACACAAGACCACATCAAATAAAATGGCATTTTGGGGGGCACAATACATTCAAACTGGCACACCCACCAAGAGAGAATACACACATCTCTCTCTCCAAGTTCTCTCCAACACTTTGTCTGTCTGTTTTATCTTTTCCCTGCAATTTTATAGGGATATATTCAAATACCATACAGTCATCCACAGTGTACAATCAATTGTTTACAGTATCATTATATAGTTGTACATTCATCACCACAGTTAGCATTACATATATTCGTTATTCAGAGAGAGAATTGAAACAAGAATAATAGGATAAAAGGAAAAGTAAAATAAAGATAAAATACAGCCAAAAAGAAAGAACAAGACGCAGTAAAAGTTAAGACAAAAGAAAAGGAAAATAACAAATGTCAACCAAAAAGCCACAAAATAAAAGATAAAGCTAAAATAAGATGCCATAAGAAAGACAACACTAATGTCAAGAATCCCATATCTCTCCTTTATGTCCCCCTTATAGGCATTTAGCTTTGGTGTATTGCCTTTGTTACAACTAAAGAAACCATATTCACTGTTACTTCTTACTATGGATTCTAGTTTGCATTGATTATATTTTTCCCCCAATAACACCTCCTTTTAAACACATTGCAAAGTTCACATTCCTTTGTTCTCCCTCATGCAAAAACATATTTGTACATTTTATCACGATCATTGAGCACTCTAGGTTTCACTAAGCCACACAGTCTCTATCTTTATCTTCTATCTTTCCCTCTGGTGTCCTACATGCCCCTAACCTTTCTCTTTCAACCACGCTCACAGTTATCTTTGCTCGGTAGACTTACATTATTGTGCTGCCATCTCCCAACATTGTGCTCCAAACCTCTCTCTCCTGCCTTTTCCTATCTGTAGTGCTCCCTTTAGTATTTCTGGTAGAGCAGTGTTCTAGTTTGCTAATGCTGTTGGAATGCAAAACACCAGAAATGGATTGGCTTTTATAAAAGGGGGTTTATTTGGTTACACAGTTACAGTCTTAAGGCCATAAAGTGTCCAAGGTAACACATCAGCAATTGGGTATCTTCACTGGTGTCCGGAAAACCTGTTAGCTGGGAAGGCATGTAGCTGGTGTCTGCTTCAAGGTTCTGGTTTCAAAATGGCTTTCTCCCAGGACGTTCCTCTCTAGGCTGCAGTTCCTCAAAAATGTCACTCTTAGTTTCACTTGGGGTATTTGTCCTCTCTTAGCTTCTCTGGAGCAAGAGTCTGATTTCAATGGCCATCATCAAAATGTCTCTCATCTGCAGCTCCTGTGCTTTCTTCAAAGTGTCTCTCTTGGCTCTAGCTCCTCTTCAAACTGTCACTCTCAGCTGCACTGAGTTCCCTCTGCTGTCAGCTCATTTATATGGTTCCAATGATCAAGGCCCACCCTGAATGGGTGGGGCCATGCCTCCATGGAAATTATCTCATCAGAGTTATCACCTACAGTTGTGTGGGGTGCATTTCCATGCAAACAACCTAATCCAAACATCCCAACTTAATCCCCACTAATATGTCTGCCCCACAAGATTGCATCAAAGAATATGGCTTTTTCTGGGGGATATAATACATTCAAACCAGCACAAGCAGTCATCTTGTTCACAAACTCTTATTGTCTGTCTGTCTGAGAATATTTTAAACTCACTCTCATATTTAAAGGACAGTTTTGCCAGATACAAAATTCTTGGTTGGTGGTTTTTCTCTTACAGTATCTTAAATATATCGTATCACTGACTTCTCACCTCCATGGTTTCTACTGAGAAATCTGCACATAGTCTTATTGATCTTCCCTTGTATGTGATGGATCATTTTTCTCTTGCTGCTTCCAGAATTCTCTCTTTGTCCTTGACATTTGATAATCTGATTATTAAGTGTCTTGGTGTAGGTCTATTTGGATCTATTCTGTTTGGAGTTTGCTGTGCTTCTCAGATCTCTAATTTTATGTCTTTCATAAGAGATGGGAAATTTACAGTGACTATTTCCTTGATTATTGCCTCTGCCCCTTTTCTCTTCCTCTTATAGACACCCATTGCATGCATATTTATCCACTTCATGTTGTCACTTGGTTTCCTGAGACATCACTCATATTTCTCCATTATTTTCCCCATCTGTTCTTTGGTTTGTAGGGTTTCAGATGTCCTATTCTCCAGTTCATGAATCTTTTCTTCTGCCTTTTTAAATCTCCTGCTGTATGTCATCATTGTATTCATCTTTTGTGTTGTGTTTTTCATTCTCCTAAGTTCTGCCAATTGTTTTTTGAAACTTTCAATTTCTTTCTTGTATTTGCACAATGTCTTCTTTATGTTCTTCATCTCTTTTGCCATTTCTTCCCTCAAGTCATTGAACTGATTCTTGGATTGATTTTTTAATTGATTTAGGAGATTTGTTTGATTAATAATTAGTTGTTTCAATTGCTTTATCTCAGTTGAAGTGTAAGTTTGTTCCTTTTACTGGACCATATCTTCATTTTTCCATTTGTGATTTTTTGTTTTCTGTTGTCTAAGCATCTGGTTTCCTTGGATGCCCCAATCAGATTTTCCCAGATTAGAGGGGCTCAGGTCTCAGAAAGGGCTGTATTCAGTATTAGATTTCCCTGAGGGTGAGTCTTAGAAGATTGACAGAATTTCTCTGAGGCCTCTAGACTCTGTGCTTTCCCTATCCAACCCTGAAGTTGGTGCTTGTCAGCCCTCAGCTCCCCACTGGTGTAAAGAGGTATGATCCCTTTAATTCACAATGGATCCTGACCTGATGAGGGGCTAAGGCTGTCAGAAACCAAGCTTAAGTTGTTTCTGGTTTGTTTTTTCCCCCAGGCCTGAATTTTCAGAGAGGGTAGCTGCTTGAGCCAGTCACACCTGCCTTTTCTTAAGAAAGATACACCACTAGGGAGGTATCTTCTACACTTGAATTCCTCCTTTGTCTTTCTGGTTCTGTTAATTCCATCCTTGCCTGGGTCATCATGGAATTGAACATTTCTGAGGCTTTCTCTAATGGGCTGCTAAGGATGAGAGAAAAAAAAAATGGAAAAAGAGCAAAAGCCCCTTTTCAGAGCCGGTCCCCAGCCCCTCAGTTTCAGCAGTCTTCTGGAGTTGGTACCCAATTCTCTGTGCCCCTTTTCTTGGGACACAGCTGTCTTCTAGTACTCTGAGCTCAGCTATTTCCAAAAGTCTGTTTTGATTTATTTATGTGTGTGTGTGTGTGTGTGTGTGTGTGTGTCTATACATACATATATATGTATATATATATTTGCCATCAGCCCTGCCTCATCCCTGCTGGAAGGAACTTGCTTCCCTTCCTGCGCTCTACAATTATCTGTTCTTGTAGCTTGTATTCAGTAGTCCAAATTTGTTAATTAAACACAATTGGAGTTTGGTTGAGTTACTTTCCCTGTAACCTTTCTTTTTTCCACAGGGCAGTGTTTCAGCTTGGCCTGCCCTGTCCAAGGGGGTAGGCGCACCACTCTGGGTTTGTGGAGCTTTACTTATGGTTCTGTGCTCCAATCTGAGCTGTTCCACCCAATCCAGGTGGTGTACAATGTGTGTCCATTCATGGATGTCTCCCAACAGTTGTTCCAGATTATTTACTAGTTGTTCCTGTTTATTTACTAGCAGCTGTAGAAGACCAACTGTAAACTCCACACCTCTCTATACCACCATCTTGTTCTGCCCCCCAATATTTTCTTGAAGTAACTCTACTACATAGAGCTCTTGAGAAGTCTCCAGGTGCTGAGGCCAACTTTTCTTACACTAATAGCAGCTAAAACAGTGATGGTTACCAGGGAAACCAGTACTGAGTGATCCTAGGCCAAGTCCTTGACTTTGTGACCAAGGACAGCAGTGACTGACCTCCACTGGTTCAACACAGTTCTCCTGTTACGGGTTTGCTAACACACCCTCCATGACCACCATTGGACTCCAGTCTGTGACAAGGATGATTATTACCATCACATAAGTGATGACAGCATGGTGACACCAAGGGCTCCCATCCCACAGGGAAGCAAGATAAGGATCTGCCCTCATCTCCCCTGATGAACCCATGACTCTCCCATCCTGAACAACAGCATTTCAGGTTTGGGCTTCCACTGTGCTCCATGCTATTAAAACCAGAGAGCCTAATGCCCTTGACTTGGTACATTTTTTGGGTCAATTTAAACATCCTCTTTTCTTACTGGGTTCCCAAAGCCCAGAGAATCAGTTTGTGTCCAGAAGCAAAACTTATCACCACCCCTGTTGGGTGGGAATGCCAAGGAGGGTGGAAGACCAGCATTATGACCTGCCTGGAGACCCAGGTTCCCCTTAACTTGGTGACCTAGATGTCCTCACCTGGCCTGGATATTGCTGATCATTCCATGATCTCTGAAACCTTAGGACACCTGAGATTCTTTCTACTCAGCGTGCACTTTCCAAGATCTCCAGAATTCCCAGGTACAGGAAGACCCTTCCCCATTAAGCAGATGGTTCTCATATCCAATACATGCTCACATACCCCTGTTCAGTCCCACGGCTTCTAATTGCTTATTCTCTCTGATCTTTTTTCTGGAAGAATGTGGGATAAATCTCAGTTATTCTGGCCCAGAGTCTATGAACACAGAGAATCTGGCTATTATAAGAAAATTACCATAAAGTCTTGTTTTCCATTGGTGAAAATATATGGAGCAATTAGCAAAGAAACTTGATCAGTGCCCAATGTAAGTGGAACAAAAGGCCATGGGTCCTTCATCCAAGATTGGAAGAAATATCTCTAAAGAGGGGGGGCAGTCTGTTTGTAGAAATGGCCTTTTTAATATCAGCCTTTATACTGAGAACAATTTTAAAACTAGACTGAAAAATCTTTAAACCAGTATGCACAAGAAAATGATGAATTACCAGTCTAAAATGAAGGTTAAATGAAACCCCAGAAAAGTAGGTAAGAGAGCACAGTCACTTTTTTTCCAGACAGCACTGTATCCCCTTCCAGTGCCATGACCTGTACAGTGGGCATGGAGGAATCTACCAGGAGACCCTCATACAGCAACAAGAAGTATCGGAACAGAGAATCAACTTTTAAGGGTAACTCATGTAGAATTATTATCACATATGAACCAAGGGGATATTCTGGGGAATTTGAAACCTTGGACTTGCATGAATGTTCCTTGTGATGGCTCATTTCATGTGTCACCTTGTCTAGGTTATGCTGTCTAGTTGTTTGGTCAAGCGAGTGTGCCATGACACTTCAATGGGGAAAGAATAGTATCTTCAACAAATGGTGCAGGTAAAACTGGACATCCACATGGAAAATAATGAGGGTGGACACTTATCTCATACCATTAAATAAACTTAACCTACATGGATCAGATGTCTAATGATAAAGCTAAAATTATAAAACTCTTGGAAGGAAACATAGGGTAAATCTTCATGACCTTGGATTTGGCAATGGATTCTAAGATATAGCATCAAAAGCGCAAGCAACAGAAGAAAGCATAGATAAATAGGATTTCATCAGAATCAACAAACTTTTTTTGCATGAAGGGCACTATCAGGATGGTGAAAAGACAAAGCAGAAAATGGGAGATAATATTTTCAAATCTTTTATCTCATAAAGATTTTGCTTCTAGAACATATAAAGAACTCTTACAACTCAACCACGTAAATACAAATGACCCAAATAAAAAATTTGACAAAGAACATGAATAAATATTTCTCTAAAAGTGATATACAGTGGCCCACAAGCACAAGTAATGATTAACATAATTAATCCTTAGAGGAATGCAAATCCAAACCATAATGTGGTGCCTCTACACAACACCTATGATGGCTACAATTTTTAAACACAGAAAATATCAAGTGTTTGAATATATTATTTTTGTGAATATAAAATTGTGCAGCTACTGTGGAAAATATTTTAGATGCATATCAATAGGCTAAAATAGAATTAAAATATGATCTAGCAATTCCAGTATGTATATGCTTAACATAATTGAAAACAGGTGTTCAAAACAAAAAACTTCTGCCCACATATTCTTAGCAGTTGTCACAGTAGATGAAAGGTGGAAACAACACAAATGTTCATAACTATTGATTATATATACAAAATATACTATATCTATTTATTGGAATGTTATTCAGCTATAAAAAGAATGAAGTACTGACACATACTACCACATGGATGAACCTCAAAAACATTGTGTTAAATGAAAGAAACAGAGCACAAATATTACATATTGTATGATTCTATTATAAGAAGCATCCAGAATAAACAAATCCTTACAGGCTGTTTGGTGGTTGCTAGTGGCTGGGAAGAGGAGGGATCAAGAGTGACTGCTTAATGGGGATGGCTTTCCTTTTGGGGTGATGAAAATATTTTGGAACTAGATAGGGATGATGGTTTCACAACATTGTGAATGTTCTAAACATCACTGAATGTGAAACTTCAAAATGTTTAAAGCAGAAATGTTTACATTGTTTGAATTTTACCTCAACATAAAAAGAATAAAATGAAAATTACGGAAGGAAAGAGAAAATTTCATGGATGAAGTTTTGTTTGGAAGCAGAAAACAGACTCCAGCCACTCAAGTGAAAGTGGGATTCACTGACAGGAAACCGACAGAGCCCACTGAGAACCAGAGCAAGAGGGGAAGGGTGAGGGGCAGACACCATGTGTGCAGTGGCCAAGGGAAAGGCATTCCAGGGGATGGAACAGCATGTGCAAAATATCCAAAGCAGGAGGAATCTTGATGAGGTTGGGGGAAAGCAAAGCCAGAGGGGAGAGGTTGGGGAGAGGCGGTGAGAGAGGGAGGCAGGAGCAGGCTCTGTGGTGCCCTCCAGGCTGTGGAAAGGGTCATTTGCTTATTGAAGGAAAGGATTTTAATGAAATAAAAGTGTCAACACCATGGGAATACTCAGAAAAAAATACACAATGCATAGATATACCCAATACCATAAGAGTCATAATAAGTATAATTCTGTCAGCATGTGCCAGCCCATTTACTCAAAACAGGAATTTCCATGCTGGCAACAGAAATACCAGAAACAAAGAAGAGGCAAGAATTCTTTACTTTTCCTACACTTAATAAAAGGGTTCAAGCTGAAATAAATTTAATGGAATATATATATACATTTATATATAGTCCAAAACATAAGCAACTAAAATCAAATCAAAGGGCCTAGAATATCCTGAAGAAATATAGAAGCTTCCAATAAACACATCAAGCAAAAAATGTAAGCAAACCTGAAGCAAATAAATCCCACCGTCTCTATGCTCAGAAAGTAAGCAGAAATGGGCAAAGACAAGCTGATAAAACTGTTGCGTGGTTAATAGGTTGACAGAATAATTCATTGAAACCATAGTTCATATTTTATTTCTTTGTATCATCAAACCTTACCACAGAGCTCATTTCTCAGGTCCCTTAGAAGTTTCTTGAAGGTAACTGGCCTACATAGAACACCTAGAGGTCCCTCCAGGTCTTGCTGGAAACCAACAATGGCACCTTGGAGCCAGCTGACTGCATCTTGTCTGCCAACTGAATCATGGGTTTCCAGAACTCAGATTTCCTGGATGCCCCATAGGAGTTTCCATCCCTCCTGGCCCTAGCCCCTCTCTGGCCACAGCATGGAGTGGGGGTGCTGGTTCCCTCTACCCGTGGAAGCCACAGTCCTCAGTGTATCCCCAAGCTTGGGGCAAGCTCCCTGCCCTTTCAGCAGTGTCTTCCTCCTTAAAGGCATTCTGTTTCCACATTCTTCTCTCTCTTAACCGAGTCACATTTTGTTTGATAGGTACAGTATGGGATATTCTTGGAGATGGGGAGGGTGCAGGAAGGTGTAGACCCTCAATATATTTTGAGTCCCTTTTCTCATTTAACAATACACAGTCAACATCTCTGCATTATCTCTAGTATTCTTTATTGTAAGATCATAACTTGGCCAAATATTCTTGAATGATTTTTATGTTTTTCCCTATTATAAGCTACATGTTGTGAATTTCTTTCCAACTACCTCTTTTCAAATAGCATAGTTACTGAAATATCTGGTTCAAAGGAAGAATGGACAATTTTGTAAAAAAAACTTAATGTCATATGACAGTTAATTGCTAGAAATTACAAGATAGTGATACTACTAATAATAGGGCACCTTTGAAATGTTTTATGACACAAAGAAGACCCTTTTGGTCCTCCAGTATGCATGAAAGTTTATAAATCCTTTCTAGGATGCCTGTCATCAACTTCCACTCTCTAACTGGACCCTGGACCCAGCCATGGCTGTCTGGCCAGGTGACAGTCTTACATACTGGACATCTGCTAATGTGACAGATGAGCCTATAATCCAGAAAGCAGGATCACACATGCACACACACACACACACATACACACAGAGACATGTAACTGGACAGACATGCACACAGGTGCACAAACTCACACATACATACACAAATCTCCAAGGTGAAGGCTTACCCAAAACCTCATCAACAGCTCTGGGGTCAGTTGTCCTGGGTTCCTGTCCGGGCTCCCACAGGGAGGAGGCGGCACATGCAGCTGCAGCCCGGGATGCACACACATCCTATAGGACAGGGACAAGGGCCATGGAGCTCAGGTGGGGGCAGCCATGGCAGCCTGCATGGGGGTGTGAGCCATGACAACCTGGCTGGATCAAGGAGGGGCAGCCGTGCAGTGGCCTGCAGACCCATCATCTGTCTGCTGAACAGTGCTGGTCACATATCATGCTCAGGTGAGTAAAGCTCCATGTCATTTGATTTGAAGATGACATTGTCCTGCCTCCAGGACTAGCGGTTTCTCTGTTCTTGACCAATGTGATTCACAGGAACTGCATAAGCAGAAAACAAAATGACCCAGGGGTGATGAGAAGATGACTGTTACATTGGTCTGGGATTGCCTTTGAGCTGCAGCATTTTCATTAGAGGGAGTTTCATTTTGGGAAAAAAAAAAGGCCTCCTGTGACTTACCAGAAAAGACTCCATGAGAGCAGGCCAAGGTGGCCATGCATATCTTAAAGAATGGTTGTGGTGGGCTGGACTGCTATCAAGTATGTATAGAGAATATTTCAAGAAAATATATTTAATATGATATTTACATATTAAATATTTGCATAACTTTACTAGAAAATTTTAAAACTTTACTGTTTTTTGAATGAACAAAATTCAACATGTGTAAAATTTAAGCCTGTAAATATCATTCAGCAGTTCAATAGCTTGTCTTATTTAATTTGAACTAGAAGACTATTTTACCTGGTTAAAACAGGTCTGGCATGTATATTTTAAAATTCTGCTCAGCTTAAGAAGGGAATTTTAAAAATGAAAGATCCTAGAAACATCCTGTTTTTAGTTCCTCCTCCTCCATTAGTTCTCACTCCAGATTGAAAGGAGGGTATGTAATTTATAAGACTGTACGAGGTTATTTTGATAATGGTAACCTTAAAAAAGTTTCATGGAACAAGTGACCCTTAAGACACCGAGCCTTCAGAGAAACTATTCAGGATTATATAATTATGTAAATGTATTATATTAAATTTAAAAATGTACATTGAAACTTGGGATAGTGAAGAACTTTATAATCCTATGAGTGGATGAAATTAGAAAGAAAGGCATAGATTTGATGATTCATTCAACCAATGTTTATTGAGTATCTCTTACATGCCAGGTACTGTTCTAGGTGCTGAGATACACTAGTGAGAAGAAACAAGAAAAATTCTTCCCCACATGAAGCTTGCAATAAGGATGTGAAGACAGACAATAAACTAAATAACTTTAAATGTGTTAGTGATAAATGCTAAGGAGAAGGAATAAAATATGGAAGAGGGTGTGAAATAGAAGACAGATGGGTTTAAAATTTAAATAGGGGGTCAGGAAGGCCTCACTGAAAATATATTATTTGAGAAAAAAGAGCAAAAGGAACTGAGCAAGCCAGCCATGTGGACATTTGAAGGAAAGAACATTTAGGCAGGAAGAAGCAGTAAATGTGCACACCATGGGGTGGGACCAGGCCTTGCCTATTGAACTGTGAGGCAGCCTCCAGGATGTCCCACTGATTCTTGCCTTCTGGTCTTCACCCTTTTCTGTACACCCTCTCACAGTGAATCAGTGCTGGCCTGGTGTGATCAAAGAATAAGGCAGAAGTGATGATGTGTGACTTCTGAAGCTACATCATGAGAGGTGATGCACCTTCTACCTTGGTCTCCGGGATTCCTTGCTCTGGGGAAAGCCAGGGACTGTGCTGTGAGGACACTCAGCCTGCAGAGGTGTCCCCAGGCTATAGCCAGTACCCACCTGTCAGTCCTGTGAGTGAGCCACCTTGGAAGTGGACCCTTAAACTCCAGACAGGCTTTCAGATGACTGCAGCCCCCCCTGACCTCTTGACTACAACCTCTGAAAGACTATGAGTTAGAGCTACCTACTGAGCCCTTTTCAAATTCTTGACCAACAGAAACCAGGAAAGATAACATTGCAGTTGTTTGAAGCTGCCAAATTTTGAGGTCCTCTGTTATGGAGAATCCCATTACTAAAATATCTTGGGATAAGTTCAGAGAGGCTGTGTGGGGACAGATCATGTGGACATTTTGGGTCATAGAAAGGATTTCAGCTGGTCAGAAGTCATCGGAGGCTTTTGAGCTGAGGAGTTGCATGACCTGACTTAGGTGTTGATAGGCTCTCTCTGATTGCTGTGCTGAGAGTAGACTGCTTCAGGGCAGAAGCAAAACACAAGGTAAAAGGCTGCTGCAGTGACCAGGTAAGACATGGTGGCCTAGACCAGGGTAGTGATAATGGTGGGGAAAATTGGTAGGATTCTGGATATATTTTGAGAGTAGAAGTGACAATATTTGTGACTGACAAATGTAGGGTGGGAAGGAGTGGTGTCAAGGATGACATGGAGGTTTTGGCCATAGTGCTCAAAAGAATTGAGTTTCCATTAACCTGGAGATAAGACTATGGGAGGAGCTATGCTAATGGGGTGGAATGATTTCAGGAGTTATATCTGGACAGGTTAATGATGGCAATGCCTATAAAATATTCAGGTAGAATGTCAAGTTTCCAGTTAGTTATACAGGTCTGGAATGTCATGATGAGGTCTAGGTTGTAGAGAATAAAAGTTTGGGAATCATCAGCTTATAGACAGTATTTAAGGCTATGTGATTGGATAAGAGCATCTAGAGAATGAGTATAGATAGAGAAGGAGGTTAAAGATACAGACCTGAGAGCACTTCAATATTCAGAGTTTAGGGAGATGAGGAGGAGGTGTTAGAAGAGTCTGAAAAAGAGGAGCCCGGGTGGTGGAGGAAACTGAGTGACTGTGGTATCATCGAAGCTAAGTGAAGAAAATATCTGAGGGAGCAGAGACTGCTCATTTGTGTCAAATGGTGCTGATGTAGCATATGTACAATGAGGACTGAAAAATAACCATGGTGTTTAGGCATATGTAAGTCCTTGTTGACCCTGAGAAAAGCAGTTTTGGTATTAATTGTATACAAAATGATGTCAAAAAGCAATATTGATGCTTCTGGTGGGTTGGGTAATTGAATCAACCTTCCTGCTGAAAACAAGTTAAAAAGCTGAACAAAATACAAAAAGTATCTTTAAAACATCAAAGAATTTATGTGATAGTTAAGAATTACTTCACCAAGATCCAAGAAAGGATTAGGGCTCAGAAGAGTAAGCTGGAGACACTTCTGCCCTAAAGGTGTTTGCAGGCTCCAGAGGAGGTAGCTGAGAGATAGAGTCAATCTTTGAACTGGATTAAAAAGAATCAGAGTCTGATGCTGCCAAGGATGATAACTCTGGTAAAAACAACATCATCAACAACAACACCTGCTGTGGGCAGGGGATGTTGAAAGCTGTACATTTGGAGTGAGATAGAGACTGTGCAATACCTGATCATTTGGGTGGACCAGACAATGTCAATCCTTGGCCCTAAATTGCCAGTGGTCTCTGGAACCTGGCAGAAGAAAGCAAAACTACGCTTTTAAAAGGGATTACATAATCTTGGCCTTAAATTGTTTCTATTCAAACAATAAAATAAAATGTCCTGTAAAAAAAAAGAGGAAGTACATGAGAATAAGAAACATTAACAAAAGTCACAGAAACTGACCCATAGACTCTCCAGATATTGGATGAATCACAGATCATAAAACAATTGTGCTTAATACAAGGAACTGTAGTTCCAGCAATGAACTGGAAACTATAGCAATATTGCACATTTGCCAAAAAAAAAAAAAAAAAAAAAATCATGTAACTGAAAAATGCAATATTGAAAATTAAATGAATGGTTTTAACAGCAGATTAAGTGTGACTGAAGAGAGACTTTGTGAACTGGACAATAGTTTGGAAAACTTGTCTAGATCAAAGCAAGAGGAAATCAAAAGATGGAAAATATGGATAAGAAATTTTGAAACTTAGAGGATTCAATAATAATTGGATTCCCAGAATTGGGAGAAAAGGGAGTGGAGCACAAGGAATGTTTGAAAAAAATGGCTGGGAATTTTCCAAGAATTGACTGAAATGAAACCACAGTCAAGAAGTCCAACAAGACTGAAGCAGGATCTATGGAAAGAAAAAAAGAAGAAGACATATAGCAGAGATAGAATATCTTAAAAGCAGTCAGAGAAAAAAGTCAGGGTACCCTCAGAGGGGGTGACAGAATGACAATTGACTTCTCAACATTTGAAGCCAGAAAATAGAGGTGCTGAAAGAAGGTAGTTGGCAATAGAATTCTCTTCTTATTGAAAATAACCTTCAAGAATAAGAACTAAATAAAGATTTTTTTTTTGAAAAAGTAAAACTGATAATCTAAATATGCCTAAGCAAATTCAGAGTTTTCTGTAGGCAGAAAAAAATTTATCCATGTGGAAGGTTAGAGATGCAGGAAGGAAAGAAACAACATGCTGAAGTACATTTATGTAAACTTTGGTAAAAGAAAGGAATAAAAATGACTTGTGGACTTAAACTTTTCATACATAAAATTAAAATATACAAGAAAACATAATTTGAAAGGAAGAAAGTGAATTAAAGTGTTCTAAGTTTCTTGCATTGTCGGGAGGAGAGTAAAGCTAAATATTAAGAAGCCCTGGGTACATGTTGTAATTTCTAGGATACACAGGAAAGGAATAACTTTCTAATTAATGGAAAAAGGAATATAATTTTTTAAAAAAGTTTGAAAAGCAAGGAAGACAAGAAAGAAGAGATAAGAAGATAAATAGCAGATAAGGAAATGAAATAATCATGCAATCCCAAGTTTTTTGTTTTGTTTTTGGTACATTATAGAATCAATAGGAAGGGAGGACTATCCTAGATGAAAAGGTATTTGAGACATTAAGCCAAATTCTGTGATTGATTCCTAGAAGGAATAAACCATCTATAAAAGACACTTTAGGGGTTGTAAGGGAAATATGAATATGGATTGTTTATTAGATGGTATTAGGGGTTTACTGTAAGTTTCATTAAGTGTGATAATGGTTTTATGGTTAAATAGGGAGTATTCTTACTTTTTAAGATATTCACATTTCCATGAAGTATTTAGGAATGAGATGTCATGCTGTTTGTAATTTGTAAAAATAGTTTAGCAAAAATAAAAAGAATTTATCTTAAAAAGAAGATGAACAGCACATTTGTGGGAAAAACACGTTTGAGATTGGTTACATCTTGTAAGTCTGGGTGGTGGGTATAATTTATTTTGTGTTTCTGAACAGCTGGAATGTTTTGTTATTCATTATTTGGAATGTTTAAGAGTTCAAAAATAAAACAATGCTGGCGTGGGCCTGGATGACGGGCAATGCATCGGCGTCTCTGACATCTTTTCTAATGAGGAGAATGTGGAGCCACAGCGGCCGCCACTGGGGCGGAATGGCGCGGACGGCTTGCTCGACAGTGGGGACCCGCCGCTGCCCCGCTGCAGCCGTGCCATCCGCGGGTACATGGAGAGGCGTGTTCCGTGTCCTACCGCAACGGGTGCATCCACCACAAGAGCTTCGGGCCCGCTCGCTGGCGCTGAGCACCTAATCGCCCGAGAACCTGCTCCACAAGTGCAAGCCAGGCGACCGGGTGGAGTTCGTGTCCCCCACGCAGGACCCGCACTGGGCCGTGTACGTGGGCATCTTCCAGGTGGTGCGTCTGCACCGGCTGGAGGTGAGCAACAGCTTCCTGAGGGACGCGAACCAGGGACGGCGCTGCCCGGTGGTCAGGGAGCTGCACGACGACAAGCCGCTGAGCCCCAGCGCCGCGGTGTGCAACTTGCTGGGTCAAGAGCGCGCCAAGGATCGCGGGCTCAGTTGCCGCATTTCTGAGAGCTTCGCTGCCTGGTTCCCCTAAGGCAAGAAGGAGCTCTAGATCAACAGTGAGCAGCACGTCGGCAAGCAGCCCTACCAGGTGCAGATCCAGCTCTGGGAGCAGCGCAGCCACACACTGCAGTTCCAGAACCTGGAAGACCTGATCATGGAGAAGCGGAGCAAGGACCAGAGCGGGCACGCGGCAGTGCTGCTGGAGCTCCTATGCACCTGCACTCGGCCAAGCCTGAAGAGGGCAAAGGCAATGGAGCGCGGCCAGTCTGTCCCACTGCGCAAGGCTTGGATGAGGATGGGGAGGGGGTGGCTCACTGATGGGCCAGCGGAGTGCGAAGCCGCGAAAGGGAGCTCTTTGCTGCAGCCGCTGCCTCTTTCCCCCTTTGCTCCCTCTCTAACTCTGCCATGTTCTGGGCCCCATCTGGGCTCTTGGGCCTTCTGGAAAAGGGAGAGTTGGCGAAATGCACAGCCCGCTGTGGCTTGAGCTTGCCATTTTGGGTGGGGGTGGAGGAGGGTGGTGAATGGAGCAAGTAGACTCATTATAGATGACAGTGTACAAGTCATTTTTGACCTAATTCTTAAGATTGTAATAAACTCAGTCTTGAGTGTTTCACAACCACAGCACCATCACCACTATCCCACCACCACCCCTGCCTGCATATCACTGAATCAAGGCCACAGAACCTGAAGGATTTTCCTATATACTTCCTTTTTCCAAACTCTGAAGTCGAGGTCAAAATTTCTAATGGTCTGACCCTTCATAACACCTCAAAATGAAATATTTTAATTACCAGGGCATTAGCCATGTTCCCTGCCTTCACAGTTACCACCAAAACAGGTCCTGTCACTTTCATTGTTAAACATCAACTAAAGACCAAGCTTTGGCCTGGGACTTTGGCAGAAAATAAATTTTTTGTTGGAAATGCAGATGCTTTGGTCTGTCTAATGTTCATATTTAATAATCTCACAGCTTTGTATTTATGGTTTCTTGCTCATGGAAAAGTGGGGCAAGTTTAAACATGGATAAGGACATTTGGAAGAACCTACTACACCCAACAGATCTGGACTTTTGGTTCTGCTTAACAGTAGTGAACAGTAAAATAATGTCTGACATGCAGACAGCAGGTGGGAGGAAAAGAACAGCCCTGCCTGAGCTCTGGCCTCACAATCTCTCTTTTTCTACTCTCCCACCGTGTCTCCCTCCTTTCTCCCCAAATGGAAAGCCAATGTCCCCATCACACTAAGGTACAGCAGTGACCATCTGTAGTTAAACAAGAACTGTTCTTTCCAAGAGATCCCAAGTTGAACAAGGAGCATCTGTAAAATCCACACCAAAGTCCAGAGAAGAAATTTTATTTTATAACAGAGCTGGAAAATAGAATAGGAAATACAGACCTAATCCAGATGCTGTGTTCTGATAAGATGGAAGCATCTTTATAGGGTATCATAACATGTACTAATGCTAATACATAATACTTGGTACCAGTGACTCCATTGAAAGTCTCCTTAGGCTTATAACACATGAAGTGAGGCAACCACAAACCAGTGATGGCTCCATGAAAGGGGGAATGGAATCAACTCTTTTTTTTCCCCTCAAGATGGCAGTGTTGTGGGGAAGTAGCTTTTTAATGTCCTGGCAAAGGCTACATCTAGCACAAAAAATAAAAAAAAATAAAAATCTTTAAGGAAAAAAAAAAAACAGCTCTGTGGTCTCCCGCCAGCACCAGGAGCAGGACCAGGAGACGCTGCTGTCCTCAGTCAGCACAGAGGTACTTTGTGCTTCTTGGCTCTTAAATGGTCCACAGAGCCCAGTGCTGTGCTGGCCTGACTCAGAGCTGTTAGCAAATCCTGGAATACTCAGTCTTAAAGCTGTACCCTTGAATTTTCCATGTAAACTTTTCTAACACACATTACTAAATACATTTCACCAAAAATCAGTTGTTTATGCAACTTGAGGTTCAAAAAATAAACTTAACAATGTTAGATCTCTTAATATAATAAATTATAGTAAGTATAATTTCTTTAGTCAAAAGTTTCAGAGTAATAATGAAGACCAGTTAACCCTGAAATTGAAATGTTGTTTCTGGGGTGGATTTTCAACATTAACCACAGAAAAAAGTACAGATAGGAGTGAGCAAAGCAGAGAGAAGCCATGATATGGATTTGCCTGGGAAATACATTGGATGTGTCAGAAAGATAAAAACAACAGCCATTTGTTCAATGAATGAGAGGGAACCACACATGCTCGGCCAAAGCAGCCACCAGGGGGCGCTGTAGATCCTCTCAGCGGCCAGAAGGAGATGAAAGTGGTTCAAATTTTAGGCCCCTGGAGTCCAGTTCACTGGCCCATGTAAAATATTCCAGCACCTGCTTCCTCCCAGGGGACTAACCCAGAGCTCTCAGCCACCACAGGCCTCCCCCAGACAGTGGAGCTGATTTCAGGGCTGAGGGCCCAGAATTGGGTGGTAAAGGGCTCACTGCAAATTGCAAACATACAACCTTCCCCCAGGGAGCTGAGGAGGAGATAAAAGAGCCCTCATAGGGTCCAGCCCCAGAAGTGGGTCCAGGGGGTCCTGGGAGCATCTGCTCCATGGCCTGGACTCCCCTCCCCCTTCTCACTCACTGCCCCGGTTCATGAGGTTTCAGAGACCAGCCTTTGAAGAGAAACCTCTGCTTTCTTTTCTCATGGTTCACAAGTGTCTTTTTCATTTCAGGAGCCAGTTCTCAGGCTGTGGTGACTCAGGAGCCCTCACTGACCATGTCCCCATCTTGTTATTATTAAAAACCTACTGATTCAGCAGAAACCTGGCCAGGTCCCCAGTACACTGATTTATGACAGAAGCAGCAAACACCCATGGACCCCAACCTGGTTCTCAGGCTCCCTCCTTGGGACAAAGTTGCCCTCACCCTCTCAGGGCCCAGCTGAGGAGGAGGCTGAGCACCACTGCCAGCTGGTTTACAGTGGAGCTCAGCACACAGAGACCCACATGGGGAAGCAAGACAGACACCTGCTCTGGGCTGAGCCTGGATGCAAGTATGATCATGTGTCATGATCAGAACCACAGCTCTCAGAGCCACTTAATTTTTGACCATCTATAGAGAGAAAGATGAAGGGAAGGGGCTGACTTGACTCCTATCTCTTTTTGAGCCATAAAGGTGAGAATATCCGTCAATGATTTAGGATCACCTGGTCTAGCGATGTCAGAATCCAATAATACTAAAATCCACGTGGAGCAGGAACTGAAAGGATTGTCCTCCAACATCTCACTTTGCTGACTTCCAGCAGAGGGAAGAGACGCTCCTTTGTACATCTCCGACCTTTTTTTATTATGTTGTATTTTGAAACAAGCAATGCACTTCAATGCATAAAATAAACATCAAAAACTATGAAATTATTTTAGAAATTGTTCTTCCCAATGAAGTAGTATAAATATATTAATTACAGACATGCATTGATTTATTGTTTATTCTCAATTATTCCAAAATTATCATCAGACAGTATGCTTTTATGTACCTATTTTGTTATTAAAGATTTAAGGTTATTATAACTAATTTCCTGTGTTTTAAAAAGTACACAGTTATTTAGGGATTGCTTAATATTATTTTGATTGTAAGTGTTATTTTCATGTTACAGCATTTGATCAATTCAAATTTTTTACTATACAAATAAACAGTTGATGATCACCTTGTTATTAAAACCCTTATGCAAATTTCTGTGCATTGTGTGGGGTCACAGGGAAATGGGGCTCACTATCCCTGGTGTACACTGCACAGGATGGGAAGCAGAAAGTTATTTTGCCAAATGGGTGGGCTGGAGGCTGAATAGACTGAGGTGTGAGCACCAATCCCTAACCAAGGCCACCAGGGCTTGTGTGAGCCCAGGGCTTCTCAGAGTGCAGTGTGTGTGGGAACCAACTGGAGATGGTAAAATGTAGATTCTGATTCAGTGGCCCTGGAGTGGGTTCTGAGAGTCCTTATTTCTAAAAAGAGTCCTGAAGTATGTGTTTTCATAATAACAAGTCCATGGGAATGGAATATAAGGAGTCAGACCAGAAACCAATATAAATTATGTGTTTGGATAAGAAGAAACCCACATTCCATGCCTGAAGTCCACTATCGAGGGCAACTGCAAAGGAGAAGTTGTTGGAGAGACTCCTCTTCCTCTAAACACAGAAACAGAAACAACAAAGGGCAAATCTCCAGCCCTCCTGCCCAATCTCTCTGTTGGCTTCCTCTCCAGTCTTCCAAAGCACAGCCGCCCTCCCCGCCCCTCCTGTCTTTGATTCAAGACTACCCTGTTAAATTCTGGGGCCTTTCTCCCTTTCTTTCCACTCCTTCTTCTCCCCTATGACCATCTCTGTTAATTACTACAGTCTTAATATCAGAAAAGTCACTGGCATTTTTCCAGATCTTTCCATGGAAGCTAAAACTAATAACACTTCCTCTTCCTTGAGCTCCCAAAACATTCTTCTTAAGAAGCCCCAAGTCAGCTGCTTCTCTGTATTCATGCCCACTTTACTTCTTTAATTCCCAGGGTTCTCATTTTGTTATGAATTCAGTAAACAACTCAAGCCTGCTAATATGTCCTCCCAAACACTCACCACTTTCTCCATTGAGTGAGGGATCCATGAGCATTAGAAACCTGGCTTCCTCAGTAGCCTGGAAGTGAGTTCATGGATCCTCTGCCCTTGTTAGCCAATGGATGTTTTTATTTCCTGTACAGTCTGTGCATGAAACACTCCTTCCCCTGAGGACTCTTTATATAGAGATATCATTTGGTATCTGAATCATAATGAGGAGGCCCCAAATATCTGAAGTCTTGGAGGGGGTAAGGAAGGGGCCACCTGAAGGGTGAGCCTCACTCTGCCCTGGGCAGGGGTCAGGACCCATGGAGGAGGCAGGAGCCTCTGTCAGGGTCACCCTTCATCTGGTCATGGACACAGAGCTGGGCCTGGGCAGCAGTGGGTGCTCTGGGCCTGCCCTGAGGGTCTGCAGCTCTCAGCTAGGGCACCAGGCCCTGCCTCCCTTAGTGCTCACTGGGCCCCACAGCTGGGTCCTCTCTGGGCCCCTGGGAGATGCAGCCAGGCCCAGCCCAGGCCCTGCCCTTGCAGCAATGACACCAGCCCCTGGGGCCATGCATGGGGCACAGAGAGGGGTGGGCTGGCCAGGGGAAGAGGAGCCCATTTGGATGCAAGTCCCTCTCCCCTGGGGACTGAGGGGATAAGAGAGGCCTGGGGCATGTCTCCCTCAGCAGAGCTCTGGGGTCTGCACCATGGCCTGGACACCACTCAGCCTTCTCACCCTCCTCATTCACTGCACAGGTCAGGACCGTCCTCAGTGTCCTGATGTTGAGGGAGACAGGGGGACCCCAATCCCATGTCAGAAATTTCCTTCCCTCCTGTGCTTCCTCCAGGCCCTAATGTGTGTCTGGGTTTGCAGGGTCCCTGTCCCAGCCTGTGCTGACACAGCCGCCCTCTGCACTTGCCTCCCTGGGAGCCTCAGCCAAGCTCCCCTGCACCCTGAGCAGTGAGCACAGCAGCTACTACACTGAGTGTTTCCAGCAGAGGCCAGGGAAGGGCCCCCAGTATGCGATGTATGTGAAGAGTGACTCAAGCCATGGCAAGGGTGATGGGATCCCCGATTGCTTCTTGGGCTCCACCTCTGGGGCCAACCACTACTTAACCATCAGCAACATCCAGCCTGAGGATGAGGCTATTTCTGTGGTGTAGGCTACAGCAGTGGGTATTACACAGTGAAACAGATGGGTGGGGAAGTGAGACAAAAACTGTTTTCTGTCCTCCAAGGCTGGCACCTGCTGTCTGTTGTCCTGGATGATGAAAAGCTTTCTGTGCTTTCTTCTTATGCCTCCAGGGGATGCAGGTGCCTCATGATTCCAGTGCTGCTCGGCCTGGGGAGGGGTGACTGTCTCTCTCCATTTAGACATTATATTCTCATAAATCCAGAACAGCAGGGATGGGAACAGGTTAGATGTTGCCAGGGGTGAGGACTCAGGCCAGAGTGTCACTGTCAAGGGCAGCACAGGGTGATTTGGGGAGGGCAGTCTGATGGAGCTGGTCGGAATCCTGATTGTAACAGAGGTGACCCAGATCTATGCTAGGTTAAAGGCCACGGAAATCAATGCCCAATGTATAAAAAGTCAATTTTGCAGTTAATAATTAAAAGAAAAAATTATTTTTAAAAAGTGTTCTCATACTACATGCAATTAAAGTGATAGATTTGAACTGACAAAAATGAAAATGCATATGCCTGGACAGACTTTACACAAACAGTTATGACTGCTTTCCTTGTAATAGCCAAAAATAGAAATGATCAGAATGTCCACAAACTTGTCATTGGATAAACAAAATGCTGTGGATCCATACAATGGAATTCACACCATCAGTAAAAATGAACTAAATACTGGCAAGGGAAGTGGGAGTGAGAGTGCATGTTTGATAGATATGAGTGTCTGCAAATAAGATTAATTTTAAAAGGAGCTAATTGCTGATCCATGATACAATTTGGCTGAAACTCAGAAACATTGTGCAAAGAGCATGAAAACAACATGCAAAGAAGATTACTTTTATATGAAATGCTCAGGAAAGTCAAATCCATAGACTCAGAAAATCCCTGGGAGTGGGGATGGCCTGAAATGGGCCAGAGGGATTGCGGGGTTGATGGGAATTTCTAAAACAGCACTGAAGTGATGCTTGTACAGTCTATGAATTTACTGAAACTCACTGCATTGCACACCTGAGGGGCCTGAAGGACCAGAGATGAGGTGTGCAGCAGGCCCTGTGCAGTGGTGACAGGGAGTGAGGGCTGCCCCTTCACAGCCCCATCCTGGGGTCCTGGGGCTGTGCACTGAGAGCAGATGGGCAGTGGTGGGGATGGTGGGGAGACCACCTACCACCCCCTTAGTTGTTCAGGCTTCAAATAGAGATCCAGTCCCAGTGAGGAGACCGAGAATGAGGTGTTGGTGACACAAAAGGAGCTGACTGGAAAGGCTGAATTTCAAACATTCTCCAATGCCTGGGGCTGGGGTGGGGACAGAGATTGCCCAGGACACCATTCTTAACACAGAGGAAAATGCCAGAGGAGGAGGAGTCCTGGGCACAACCCCCAAAGGGCCCTGCAATATCCACTCCTGGATACAGGGGGACAAGGAGCCAGGAAGGACACACTGCCTGGGTCTCTGGACAGAGAACAAAGGGCCAGGTCCATGGGGCAGAGGAGAAAGGGCCCAACAAGTTTCACAGGGGAAGTCTCTATTATTTACTAAAAATTACCCACTAATTTTGACTTTTACTTCTTTATATAAGTAAAAGTGAAAAGTTCACATGAAACAAGAGTCCTCCATGAAAAGTAAATTTCCCTCCCCATCCTAGTCCATGGCCAATGTGTTCCATCAACATAAAAAATAACCAAATCCAAATGCCTGGCAGCCCTCACAGTACAGTCCCTGGACAACATCAGCTGTGCATGGATGGTCATTTCCTTCTTTTTTACAAATTACAAGGATGCTGTTTGCCTGAACATTATTAAACCTGGAGCATTAGTAGTTACTTACTCTGGATGCCTGTTGGATCTAATTTCCACAGATTTAATCCCTGGAGGGGGCACACAGGGCCTGGAGGTCACAGCAGGAGGGGACAGAGCTGGACCTGGAGGCCCTGTCTCCTGACACCCAGGTGCATGATGCTCCTCTCCTCCAGGGCAGGTCCTCCCTGCAGAGTTACCCTGAAGTCACCATTCAGTGGTGGGTCACATTCAGGGATGTGTACTCATCTTGGTAAATAGTTATCTAATGTCCACATGGCCCTCCCTGGTGAGAACCTCTGCAGGGATGGATGCTCTTAGCTCTGGACCAGGGAACCTATCCCCTCTCCTAATAGGGGTCTTGTGTCCAGTGGAGGCTTAGGGGCCTCTTTGTCTCCTCATAGGACCCCATCGTCCTGGCTTCCACACACACTCTCTGAAGGAAGATACTGGAAGCCCAGCTCCCTCCACTTCTATTGACCCAGAGCCAGAAACCCAGAGTCTACTGTAAGCTTGTTCCCAGGGGCCCTGAGAAGGAGAGGGCAGGCCAGAGGGAGAGGTACAGGGCTCCCAGGGTCTGGCTGGCTGGGAGAAGACTCTGGTCTGTTCTGGGGGAGGAGGAAGAGAGGGGCAGGCACGGAGTGCAGAGCTCTGTCCAGGAGCTGGGCTTCCTGCCTCCCAGGGATGCCCCTTCAACAAGGCTGAGGTCCCAGCACTGTCCTGTAGTCTGCATGGTGAGCCAGGCAGGAGAGTCCTGGGGGGGGTGACGGGGACAGGAGGTTAAGGTGCATCATGACACAGCCATGGCCCAGTCTTATCCTCAGTGCAAAGGGGAAATTAGAGAGAGAAGATGGAACATGTGTGTGCCCAGGCCTTGGGCAGCAGGCGGCACTGTGGCCTTCCCTGAGGGTCTGTGCTGCTGTCCCAGCTGGGAACCCCCCACCTGCCCTGGTCTGGCACCCTCTGCCCTGTGCTCACTGGGACCCAGCAGCTGTGTCCACACAGGCCTCTAGGGACACAGGACAGCAGGACCCCTGACCCAGCTCCACCTGCTCTTGGATGAGCTTTCCAGGGGCCTCAGGTTCTGGCCTAAGAGAGGAGCTAGGGTACCCCAGGGAGGAGGCTGTTAGGCATGAGGGACTCTCCCACATGCTAGGCTGCTGGAGAGAATAAGAGGGACTTGGGGATCCCTGGCCCAACTGAGGAGCCTTAGTACAGTCTTGTGGGGTCTCCACCATGGCCTGGGCCCCCTCTCTCATCCCATTCATCTGCACATGTGTGCTGAGGCCAGGTGTTGGGGCTATTGTGGAAAGACTAAGGATCTGACATGCAATTCTGTCCACTGTTACCACCTTATTTGCCCACTGTCCCCTCTGCTGACTCAGTGTCCTGGGCTTAGTCTGTGCTGACTCAGCATCTGCAGTGTCCAGTCTGTGGGGCAGATGTTCACCATCTCCTGCTCTGGAAGCAGCAGCAAAATAGGGGACAGGACCCTGAACTCAGCTGGGGGAGCAGCTCTTGGCCCACTGGGTCCTGGAACAACTCTCAGGCTCTGGGTCAGGGAACATGGCTTCCCTGGGCATCTCTGGGCTCCAGCCTGAGGGTGAGGCTGGTTATCACTGCTCAGCATGGGATGGCAGCCTCAGAGCACTCCAGGCCATGGGGACATGAGACACAAATGTGCTGGTGACCCCCAGTGGGGCTGCCTGTACAGCTCCCAGGCCTCAGTCAGGGCTGTGACTCTCCTAGTTGGTGTTTGTTCTTCTGGCCAAAAATCAGGGTCTCAGACCCACTCCAGGTAACAAGTTCTAGAGGATGTAGACATGTCTTGACAAATTCTGTCCAAATTCAATCCTGGGTCACATCACATTATCTGGAGATCTTACATTGAGCAGAAATTCCTTGATGCAGATGGACAGAGTCCATAAAAGGGTTCTGGACGGACAGAAGGACTCAGAGGCCAGCTGGATCTGCCTCAGGAGTGAAGATGGAGGCAGAGGTGTGTCTGTCCACACCATTAGCTTAACACCTACTATGTGCAGGCTCAGCTCTAGGGTCAGCACCCAGCATGGACAAGGCAGAGACAGTCCCATCCTTACAGAGGTGAGCCTGTCATGGGGAAGGAGAGGACAAACAAGGATGCCTAGCAATGAGAATAAGGTATGTTATGTTGGAGTGAGGAGAGGTGAGCTGGGAAGGTGGGTATGGGAGCCATTAGAGGGGCTGAGGAGGTAGATACAGAACCAAACTTAAATTTATTGAGGAAAGTCCAGCTGCTCCATAGAAGCCAAGCCAAAAGAACGTGTTGTTAAAAGAAAAAGAATGAGTTCCTCAGAAAGAAAATGTTTACATACATTTATAAACACAAAAAGAACACCATAGCTTCAATTAGTTAAAGATAAATATATTATTACATAGCTGAACATGAGATTTGACTACAGAAGGAATATCCCAACACTCTGTTAAAGGGTACAGGAAAGGGGTTGCTTGAAAGATAAAAGGAATTGAAGGTATCTCCCTGAACATAGATGATGGGGCACTGACTAATCCATAGTATGAAGATGTATTTTCATACTATAAAACCCCTTATTTTATTTTATGAAATAAACTATAAATCAAAAGAATGAGTTTCTTGCTGATTTATGGACTCCCCACTCCCTTTCAGCCAGATTGTTTCCTGTAGCTACATCCCCACCCCATCAAGCCAAGACACACCACTAAGTGTCTGTATCAGAGGGGCCACCAGCCCAGTGAGGGTGCAGGTCTGGGGTCCTCAGTGTCTCAGTGTGTCCTTGGCCTGGTGGTGCCAAGAGCATGTGGCCAGCAGGGGGCGCTGTGGGGCTGTCCTCAGGGTGAGGGTGCTGGGCCCCCCCACCTGGGAAAGCCTGTGGGTTGGAGGGGATTGAACACACTGAGGTCACTGGGATGTGACCAGACTGCAGATGTTGGGGCCTCTCAGGACCCTCAGCCGTCATGCTGGAGTCTCAGGAGGCAGAGCTATTTCACCTGCACCATGACCCAGGGCCCCTCCTCCTCTTCCTCCTCACTCTGTCCAGGTGAGGGCTGATATAATGTGTGAGGGAGACTCTTGTTGGGGTCCCTCAGTCACCTCAGCCACACTCCCTTCCTCCCTGGGCTCACCATCTCTCTGTTTCTCCCTGACCCAGGGTGTGTGGCCCAGGCAAGGCTGACTCAACTGCCCTCAGTCTCAGGACCTGGGATACATGGCCACAGCCACCTGCACTGGAAACAATATTGGTGACCAGGCAGCAGCACCTGGGTCAGGTGCCCAGACTCCTGACCCACAGGAATAATGACCAAGCCACAGGGATCTCAGAGAGGTTCTCAGGCTCCAGGTTGGGCATCATGGCCTCCCCGAGCATCTCTGGGCTCCAGCCTGGGGACAAAGCTGTTGATTCCTACTCAGTGTGGATAGCAGCCTGAGGGCTTGCACTCTGCTCTGGGCCCACAGGGAAGAAATACAAACAGCTATGAACTTCCTCTGCCTCTTCACTTCTCACAGCCTCAGGGGCCATGGACTAGTGACCAGATGTGGCTGGGTCCCCACTGGACAGCATTGGGAGTAGAAGGAACCATGAAATGCACTTTCTTAAGTAGGGACAACTAACAAAACTTGATCAATGTACTCAGAATGATTAGAATGACCCTTTCAGTAAATATTTATGTACAAACCAATTCTAATGTACTAAGATCTTTGACAATGCCATCACAGAAATATTTATAAAGAGGAGAGGGAATAAAACATTTATTTAATTTCTGATGTTTTCAAAAAGGAACTGATAAATATGTCAGAGAATAACAAAAGGGCTATTCACTCACTCAACATATTCCCAACAAATGTTTAATTTCATGTCATCATCAGGTGTTGAAATCTGTCGCTGATCAGCCATCACAGTGTAGATGGGCCACATTCTTGGCTCACCAGCAGTGGGACAGGAATGCCCCAGGAAAACTTTTTAAAACTTTTCTCTTCATGTTTCAGGACATCTGTCTCTTCAGTGATTCCTCTAGAGCCCCACCTCCACCTCTTCCTACCTGTCCCTGTGAGAGGGGAGCTGTGAGAGGAGAATTCCAGGGTGCAGTGGTGGTGCAGACTGAGAAAGCCCCCCTGGGAGGGTTTGTGCTGGAGACTGACATGGGCCACAGAAGCATGACAAGAAGGGGGGACTCTACTGTGATGACTCCTGTAGAATTAATGGAAATGGACCACACTGATGTCATGAGGGGAGGAAGCCCCTGTGACAACAGGAAGTCATTTGGAGGACACTGGGCTCCAGCACTCCCTGAGTGGTTGTGTCAGAAAAGACCATGCACAGGAACAAAGCCCTCTGCCAGCTGTTCTCAGAGGCATTAGACAGCCTGGTGACCTGCCCTGTGGCCAGGGGGCCCTGTGGAGTGAATATATGGGGGCAGCAAACTTGGGCCAGGCCAGGTGGGGACAGCTCAATTTCACACAAGCCTGAGGGAAATGAATGCATTCCTGCTCTGGGGTTTTCCTATTCCTGGGATAATCCATCCCCCATTTCCCCATGATTGTCTGGGCCTGGATCCCTCACCCCATTGCTCCTCAGTCCCCCATGGGGTCCCTTCCCAGATCGAGGTCTAGGATGAGGTTGGAGAACAAGAGGAAAAATACCATTTTGTCTAAAATGACCCTTGTCCAGGAGTCAGAGCCCTGTGGTGTCCCCACCTGGACCTGAGCTCTGTCTCTCACACTGTTGATGCTCACTGGGCAGGGGCTGCCACTGGGGTCAGAAGAAGGGATGTGTGTGTGCACACAGGGCCCCCTTCCTCTTCTGGCCCTAGGTGATGGTGAGGTGTGAATCCAGTTTTCTGTCTCCTGTTGCTGCACCCCAGTTTCCAAGATGCTGGGTGCAGCCTACTGCCTCCTGATAAGTCTGGCCTCCTTAAGAAAAGCAGAGAGCAGCAGCAGCTTTTGAGACCTTGAAGAAAACCAGCCCGTGGCAATAAGAGATTAACCTCCCCCTATCCAGGAATGACATCAACTAAAAAACTTTTACTACAAACTTTTCTTCCTCCTCCTCCTCCCTCCAGTTTCCCACGTGCATGAGCCTGCCTATATAATGCCTTCTGTCTGCCACACTGGTGCAGAAGCCACTCTGCGTGCTGCCCAGGCAAGCTCCTTTCCACTCTCAGAATAAACACCTTTGCCTGAACTCCTCAGCTGTCTCTCCTGTCTGGTGATGGGGGGACCTTTCAGTAAATTGTCTGCAAAACATGAAAAAGTACAGAAGAACATTTAAATATTTGGTGATGTGGACAAATTTAGAGCTGCCTTTCAACCTATGCAGTAACTTTTGAGCAGAGTGTGAAGAATAATGAGATGAAGCAAGAGTTAGTGAGTTTACTTAATTTGGGCAGACATAATTGTACTTAAACTGATAAGCTTTTGCTTCAAATTCAAATCAGTTTTCCTGAGAAAGTGAACCAGTTCTGTCAATGTGAATTTCAATATTAAAGGAAATGATACTTTGGTACTCTATTCAGTTACTGGAAAAATGTTAAATATGTTTAAAGAACTTGGATATACACATTTGTTTAAATCCAGAAAATTTTCTGAAACCTTAATACAGATCAAGTATTTTCAATTAAAAATTAGTGTGAAAATTGACAGGAATGACAAACATACAATATGCATCAGATTTCAGACTTAGTGCGAAAAAGGTGATAAAATATCTCATAAATAACTGTATTGATTACATGGGGGAAATAATACTATTTTTGATATACTAGGTTAAATAAAATATGTTATTAAAATGTATTTGTCTGTTTTGTTTTATTTTTTTTTTCATGTGGCAAGGAGATATTTCAAGTTCAGTTGAGGCTCACACCATCTTGTTTTGGACATTGAGGGTGCAGACCCCTCAGGTGAGAGGTCGTTTGGGGTCACTTGGAAGAGGAAGGCAGGTCTAGGATCTCCACCAGCAGGGGACAGCAGTGCTGCACTTGGGAATATCCAGGAGAAGCTGAGGCTGCCCAGGTGGAAACTACTCACAAAGGAGCACTGAGGTGAGGGGTCCTCAGGTGGCAAGATTCAGGACTCACATGTGCAGGCTGGGGCCCTCCATCTACCTCCTTGGCCTGTGCCCATCACATTCTGAAGGGCAGACTTGGAAAGACTGAGCTCCCAGCAGCAGCAGTGAGTGGTCACTTGGGCAGGGAATGGGACAGAACCTGGTGCCAGCCATGGGGCCTCAGGAAGCAGAGCTCAGGAGGCATCTCCACCGGGTCCTGGGCTCCTCTCCTGCTCACTTTCTCACTCTGGAGCACAGAACAAAGTGGGTCTGAAAAAATATGAGTTGGGGATGTTCACCTCTGTTGGTCTTTGGTGCAGGAGCCACCACTACCCAGATTTACCTGGCCTCAGACTTGACCCATTTAGCAGCCAACCCCATTGTCCTGTGTCACCCAAGGTCAAGCCCCAGGAACATCCATATGGCCACCCAGCTCCAAGAAATATATGCAGGTGCCTGAGGTAGGTCCTGCCTCCCCCACCTTAAATGAGACTATTTTTCCTATGTTCCATGGGAAATCTAGACTCTCTTTCCCATCTGGAGGCAGGTAGACCACACAGAGAACACTATTTCCTCCAAGGGAGCCAGCAGCCCAGGGATCAGGGAAGCTCAGACCTGAGCAGCAGGTTCTGGATCTTCACCTGCACAAGGACTCCCCCTGTACCTCCATCAGCCAAGGTTGAGCAGCAGAGAGCTCCCAGGCAAAGCCAGCTGGGGTGGGGTGGGCCCTGGGCCTCAGACCCACTTTGTTCTGTGCTTTGGTTTGCTAAAGCTGCCATAATGTAATCTACCAAAATTGGTTGGCTTTTACAGTGAGGATTTATTAATGTACAATTTACAATCCTTAGGCCATGAAAATGTCCAACTCAAGTCATCAACAGGATGATACCTGGACTCTGAAGACAGGCTGCTGGCATCTGGGGATTCTAATGAGGAGGGAGGGAGAGCAGCCTCAGACCTGGAGGAGAAGGTGACCTTCCTGTTCTGCAATATCCTCCTTGGCACTGATGCCCAGATCTTTCTGACTTAATGGCTCTCATTTCAGGACTGGGCTGAGGGTGACTGAGAGCTTTGTTGTAGGCTCAACCAAGCCCTCAGGAGAACCAATGGGGAGATTGGAGCCTGGGAAATCCTTTAGGAGTTGCTCTGCCTTCTGGAGAGGGGCCAAGCTTTGTAATGCAGCATAGTTGAGGCATTAGACACAAGAAAACCAGGTGACAATCTTAGCCCAGGAGGCCAGGAGGGGGCAGAGAGGGGAAAAAGCACTCACTGGAGCTGGGGTGTAATACCTTTAGATGCAATGGTGGGATCTGAGAAGCCCAGCATGGCTCACAGTTGTCCAGACACCCACATTTCTTGAGGAGAAGGGGCTTCCTAATCCCCCCCACTTCCACATACCCAGGGAGAGCCAGCTCATCCTTCCAGCCTGCCATGCACTCAGCCGATCCTAAGCCTTCCTCCAGCTTCCCCTCACCAGGAATACAGGACCAAGAACTGAGTCTCATCCTCACAGTCACAGCCTCCCAGGTTTCCTGCAGAGAATGATTTGACAGTGTGTGGGGGGCACAGAGCAGTGTTGTCACATGACAAGCCCTCTTGAAATGTCAACCATGAGTGGCCTTCAAAGTCTGAGGAATAACAAACCCAGTCACAGGCTCAGTAAATGTGGGAAGCAGGTCCTTGTCCAGCACTGGACTCCTCATCCAGTGCTCTCTGTGCTGAAATCCAAGGAGGTCCCAGCTCCCAAATGTCAGAGTCGCCAGAGCTAGAAATGGAGATCAGTGTGAATCAAACATGGAAATTCTGTAAAACTCCATTTCATCTCTCCATGATCCATCAAGAGTGAGGGAACCACCAGCCTCATAGAAAAACCAAACCCTCCTGATTTCACCATCAGGGAAGGAACAAAGGACAGAAGGAAGGATGAGGGAGGGTGATCTCCACAGGCCAAAGACAAGGCAGGACTCCTCTAAGGTGGTGAGCTTGGGTCAGGGTCTCCTGGGCCTGGGGGGCTGGAATCTGTGGAGTTGACCTTGCATAGTAAGGGGAGGCCCCTCTCTGGTCCTCTGGGGACTGGGCTCTTCCTACAAACCCCAGCTGCCTCCCCAGGCTGGCCGATGAGGGCTGCTCTGATTTACATCCCTGGGCCTGCCCTGCCCTTGGGGGATAACAGAGGCTTAGGTGGGTCCTCAAGAGGCAGAGCTTTGGAGTGTCTGCACCATGGCCTGGATGGGTCCCCTGCTGACCCTCCTCCCTCTCTGCACAGGTGCTGCCCCCCAGGCCCTGCTCACAGGCTCAGCCCCCAAAGGATGCTGCACTGGGCCTGCCCCAGACCCTGAGCTCACACAGGCCCATCCTAGGGTTTGACCCTCCAGGGACTGAGCTCAGCAGCCTCAATAACCCCTCTCCCCTCCTCTCTGCATGCTCTGTGGCCTCCTATGTGCTGACATAGTCATCCTCAGTGTCAGTGGCCTTGGACAGATGGCCAGGATCACCTGCTCAGGAGAAAACCTCGGGAGTCAATACTCTTATTGGTACCAGCAGAAGCCAGGCCAGGCCCTTGTGCTGCTCATCTATGGTAATAACAACCAGCCCTCAGGGATCCCTGACTGATTTTCTGGCTCCAAATCAGGGAACACGGCCACACTGATCATCAGCGGGGTCCAGGCTGAGGATGAGGCTGATTATTACTGTGCCAGCTCTGACAGCAGTGGCGGCAGCTGGCGTAACTCACAGTGACACAGACACATGGGGAAGTGGGACAAAAACCTGCCTGCCCAGGCTGTCTCACATGCCCCTCCTTCCTCCCTGTGCTGGCCTCACTGAGCATGATGGAGCCTCCATAAGGCATAGAAACTTCTGGTCCTGCCTCTGCAATTTCATTCCTGAGAGATACAGCAACTTCCTGTACCTGGTTAGGGCTCTGCTTCTTCCAATATAAATTGATCATATCATTTTGATTCATCAATTACCAGCATCTCAGAGACCATCAGAAAACCTGTTCTCTAGACAACTTTCAATTTGCTAGTATCCAGGGAGAACAGTACTATGAGGGCATTCTAGAGGGTCTCAGAAGGGTGGGTCAGGGTTGGATGATTTTATGGGTTGAGGATCTGTACATGAGTGGTTTAAGGGAGGTCTTCAAGGAAATTGGAATTGGGCCACAATTTTGGGCTCAGGGAAGTGAAAATCTTAAATAGTCTGATAAGGAAACTTTGCATGACAAGTGACATAGATGAGCAAATGGTTTACCTGGATAACTGGGATCTGGGAAGCCACTTGGATACACCCTGAAAAGTATCAGCAAGACCCCTGGAGCATCTGGTGAGACCCTCTCATGTCACTCTTCCTGGTTTCCTCCTGGCCTCACCTCAGGCCACCTGCCAAATCCCCTTATATGGATCAGGTCCTTTTTGACCATTTGGTATTTAACCCTTTTGCCTCCTTCAATTTCTCAATTGAATTTAATTAGTGATGTTTCCATGAAAATCTCAGAGACAAATGTGGATACTGAAGAAACACATCCGTTCATTCATTTTATACTCAGTGCTTATAAGGTGTCTACCTTTCAAAAAACTGTCTCATGTATAATACAAGAAGGATTTAACCAGAAAATTCAGAAACTTTTGACCCATTTTCACTATTCCTCATAGAAAGCCCTTCCCCTTGTATCCTCACATCCACCATGGTCACTTCCACCTGAAGGGGGCTGTGTTGCCATAAGGGTCACAACCAGGAGTCAGCACCTGGCAGGAAATGGGGCAGAGACATCAACTGTTTTATGAAAAACCTTGTAACTGCAGCTGGAATGGCAGAGTTCTCTCCCTCATTCTGAAAAGACACTGTGGGTCTGTGGTGGGGTCTGAAAAGACTGTCCCTTCCCTCACCATTTCCCTCCTGAATTGGCCCCTGTGATCTACCTCAGGAACCATCTAGGGCAGCACCTACTTACCTGCAGCCAACCTGCCAGGGCCTCTTCCTTCCAGGGAGGATGACAGGGACCTGGGGAACACTGCCCTGTGTGGGGCCTCAGGAGGCAGAGCTCTGGGAGCATCTCCACCATGGCCCAGCCTCTCCCTGCTCACCCTCCTCACTCTCTGCCCATGGGATGCCCACAGGCTCAATACCCAGAGGCCCCTGGGCTGACCTGACCTGAGCTCAGCCTGGGGGCTGCTGTGGAGGGGGAGCCTCCTGGCAATGGACCCTCAGCCTCAGGCTCATCTCTCCTTGCAGGATATTGGCCTTGGTCAAGATGCCATCTCTGCACAAGCCAGGACAGCCCTGTGCTGGTTATTCCTAGAGATAGCAGTAGCTTCTTGATGGTCCTTGACGGACTTTCTGTCCCAGTATGGAGATACAAACCCAACACAGTGACCAAGGCTGTGGGGTGGAAACTGTCTAAATCAGTCTGCGCAACTTGGCTGCACTCTCACTGCCCAACCCCAATCCTTCCCCTGCTCCATGATGTGCTGGAGAAAGTCTTGCCTGGATCCTGTACTGGGTTCTTGTTCAGACTGGGCCATTAATTCCCAAAAGATTTGCTTCCTAATCTCCCTGGGCCTCAGTTCTCTGCTCTGTGCACTGGGACACCTCCTCCCAGAGCCATGGGGGGGGGGGGATTAACTGGGAGTGACTGGGATGAGGCTTCTTAAGGTGAAGAGTTCAGACTCAATTGAAGATTTCTCCAGTTGTGTAAAGTGACTCTGTGGGATGTCAGGTTCACAAGGGATCTTTTTTTCCTTTTAAAGGAAAAAAAGTATTTATTTATTGTTATTAAGTTTTTAATAATAGAAGTCAAAGCAGACATCATTATACCCCTTAACATTCTGAATCCAGATGAACAATTTCTGGACTCAGTGTTTGCGGCCACCAGGTGTGATCTGCTGCAGGAGGACCATCAACACCTGAGGGGGGCTGGTGGGTTCTGTGTGCAGGACTGAGATTGGTGGAGCTTATCTGTGCCACACAAACAATGGCAGAGAGGGATTTTCTGGGTTTCCTTGTTCTTAAATTTAAAAGGAACATCATGCCAGATGCCTCAGGATATCTTTATTTCTTTTCTTTCATGGTGGAAATAGTTATATGAAGGTGGCAGGAAGGAGGAAAACAGTAGACATCCTCTTTTCCAATCTTCTGGACCTGCCAGCCAGGCTGACCATGACATTTCATGTCCTACTTCCAATCCAGGCACCATCCCTGCTCAGGGAAATCTGCCCAATTACACCCACATTCCCCATCCAGTGAGAGCTGCTGCACCTTCCAGCCTGTCCAGGGCCAGCCAGTCCCAGAGCCTTCCTGCTCCCATACACCTCTGGGGAGGTGCCCATGTTCTGAGATCAGGGACAGACCCTCCCTTCTCCATCACCCCATTTACCTGGCCCTGGAGGTCTTTTCATTCATTTCTCTCCTAGGCAGAGATATCATGTCTAATTTAGCTCTGTTTCCTAAGGATATCAATAAATAATTGTTACATTAAATAAATACCTGGTTTGTTAGATGGATGGAGATAGAAAGAAGGGAAGGTAGGAAGAAAGAATGATGGGAAGATATATAATTTATGAACTAATGCTTTATCTATCACTCTATTTTTCTCTATTCATATGCCACGTATGTATCAGTTCCATAAGAAGCCCAGTGTCTTCTAAATACCTGTGTGCAATGATAGCCTGGCTTCCATTCTTCCTTACTTTAGATCTCTGGGTGGCTGCTGAAGCTCCAGCTATCACATTATTCAAGATGTCAGGTGGTGCACTAATCCAATCTCTTTCCAAAATATCACAAAGTTTCCCTGTGAGGTTTTCCAGACAACTCACATTTACATCCCATTGGCCACGTGGAAAATCCTGGCTGCCTAAGGTCCAGGAGAAGTAAGTATTTGTCTATTAAATGACTATAGCAGATGAGGTAAATTTAGAAGTTCAGGTTTGTGGGGTCTGCAAGCCGAAGTTTCTCCAGCCCAAGACTGGAAGCCCCCTGGGATCAGAGGACATGCCTTATTTGTTGCTGAGTTCCCAGGCCCTGGGATGTGAGGAACAAACTGGGTGTTTCTGAAATGTGAGTAGAAGGATGTTTTCCTGTCTGGGATTTTCACAGCACTAAACACACCACATGGGTACTGAGTGTGCAGCCAGAGGCAGTAGGAGCAATTCTATGCCCCTGTGTCCCCTTCTTTGACAACCAGGGACCACCCACAGGACCATCTTCCACACAGGGACATGTGCATGTCCTCAGGTCAAAAACTTGGGGCATCTCAGATCTAGAACCAGCAGGACTTCCTTTTGGATTGGTTGGAGTGGGTAAGGGCAAATGAGAGCTTAAGTGTCACCGCTAGAGCTTAATCTTGACCCTGAGGTTGGGATGCATCATAGAGGACACGGTTTAAAAAAATGAGAAGACTTATTGGGCCATTGCATACTGGAGATGTGGTTGTTGAGTGAAAAAGTCAAGTACAGAATAACACACAATAATCCTATGTGCTCTGGCTGGACCTCTCATCCTGGTATCAGCCTTTTACCCTCTGCAGAGAACAAATGAGGGTGCAAGGAGTGGAGAGTGGGCAGTGGGTGGAGGGAAAGCGGATCTGGAGATCTCCCTGCTTCTCCAACAGCTCAACACCCTCATTCTGATTTGAGTCTCCCCCAGCTCATCCCTGCCTCACCCGCAGTCACTGAGATTTTACAGGGAAGCTCTGGCTGGTTCCCACTGCAGACTGGGGATTGTCTTCCCTGGTTCAAATCAGTTAACACTTGTCAATCTGTGTCCTGGCTTCCAAATGTGTGCTGTCCTCTATAATCCTGTCCCTGCCATCCTTATTGGTGAACATGTATTTTAATTTCCTGATACAGTTTTCTTGGGGTTTCAGCAGCCACACATCTTAGGTGTGTGTCACTCACTTTCAGTCCAGCACTTTGAACTGATCCCACCTGGGTGCATTTTCTCCATCATCCCACAGGCTCTGCAGAAACAGCTCCCTTGTGATGCTGCCACCACCCCATCAGCCACCATGCATAGTGGTAGAATGAACATTGAGACTGGACTTTGTGTGGTGGGGTGGGGGTGGGGGGATGAGAGAGAAAGAGAAACATGTAAAATCTTCAGAGAAGAAACTTCTTTTGTTGACATTTTACTAACCATGAAGAGGGCCCTACAGGGGCCTTCCCCAAAAAAGGCTTTTGGTAATAAGCCATGGTGTGGTTTCCTCAGGTCTTGGGCTTAGGAGGTTTTTTACCTTGGATATGTGGATTTATAGCTTTTGTTAACTTTAGAAAGTTTTTGGCCATTCTTACCTCTTCTGTTTCTTCTCCGTTGAGGATTCCCATTCCGTGTGCTCAGCATTATCTGCTTGATTTTATCTCACTAAACATTTTACATTTTGCTTTTCTTTTCCTCTTCCTTTCCTTTTACTGGATTTTTCTTGCATTTTATTTTGATTTGTTTCTATAGCTACAGCATCAAGGTCACTAATCTTTACTTCTGCAAACTTAATCTTCTGCTAATGCAATCTAGGGTGATATATAACATAAAGGAACAGTGTGAGTGACCCTATCACACTTTGCTGCATTTTACTGGATAGAAGCCAGTTGGCATTTTCATCCAGATGGGAGGGCTTTCGCAAGTGGGATTGCACATTGGGGTCACCATGTTCCCAGCCCATGAACACAGACCTTTTTTCCCCCATTGAAATCAATTTTTCATCTCCTATGAGAAAGTTCTGTAAATTTTGTGGAGGGCATGAATAAAATTCTGCACTTGCTCCTACCCTTTGTGGATCTCACCCCTCACCCCAATTTTATTTCACCCTCTCAACCAGGGTATGCTTCTGCAATGATCTAAAATTAGCCCTGACCCCACATTTCTGACCATTGTTATGAGCCAAATCTTTTTCCTCTTTTCACTTATTTCTTAGGACACATTCAGCATCAATGTCTCCTCTATCTTCCACTAACAAGGCCTGAACTACATTGCCATATTGTGCCATAAATGTCAATATATAGCATATTATAATGACTGAGTGCAGAAGTAGACCTGAAAATTCAACAATCTTTATGTCAGACAATAAAGACATTTGCAAAGAATCTTAGTACTCCCTTTAGAGAATATTTTTTAATGTTGGAAAGCATAACAAATTTCCATTTAACTATGTTATTTACATTTAGATGTGATGGGTTTAGTATTACTGTTTAACTTTTAAGTATTTAATATGGCAGATATTCAACATGAACAGAATGTTTTGGGGATTCTCAATAATTTTGAAGTTTATAAAGCTGTCCTGATGACAAAACATTTGACTACTGTTGCAATAGGAAGGAGGGTTACAAATATAAAAGGAGATTTTTTTTCCATGTGGACAGAAGTTTGGTAACAATTCTTTTCTCCTTATATTTTTATCTTGTTACTGGATCTTCTGGAAGCACTAATACAACCACTGTGTCCCCTGGAATAGTAGCAGCCATACAATTATCTCTCTCTTCTTATTTCCAATGGATTCTCTGAAATTTTGCAACTAAATCAATCATAACTAGAAATATTTATTTTTGACTTTTCCATTGTAAAATTTTGTCTCTTTAAATTCTTTACATTTTTACTTTTCACATGAATTTCCCAGGTTATTTGTTAATAACAATCATGATGTCAGCAACATGCAGACTCCTGCAAATAGTCCAAGAGAGTAGAGAAATGCAGGATGTGGGCAAAGATGAAGTCTGGAGAGGAGAAATTTGAGTTTGGAGGTGGCGATTTTCCTGGGGGCCTCTCCATGTCAGATCTCACTGTTCCATTCCCTGGTTCCAAATCCAGACCCACACTCCAGACTGCTGCATCTGAGCTTGTCATCTCCTCTGCCACTCCATTTCTGAGGTCTATCCTTGGGAGATATGCTGCTTGTAAGACCCCTCTAAGTATACATGAATAAAAGCAACAGAGGTCAGAAAAGGTAAAATTGCCCTCTTATCTTCTAAAGAGAAAAGAGAATTATCATGTCTTTATAACAAAAATTTCCTTTCCAGCACCAAGCCCCTATTAAGAAGTTACTGAGATGACCTCAGACCTCTTTCCCGCCTTGTTCAGAGATCACAGTTCTGAGGTTGTCGGGTAAGTGGACATGGGGCAGGCAGTGATCCTGAAAGTTTGTCCTCAGAACTTTCTTGCTCACAATCTCAGCATCATCATCCCCATTCCCGGTAGACTCAGCTTCACAGGCAGTTTCCCAATCACTGATTGACCCAACATCCTCATTTAAACTCTCCATGTCTTCTTTCTCTCCAGGAGACACTTAAATCCAAATCTTCATATTGGGGTGAAAGAGAAGATTTCACAAGAAGGATGAGAGCTCAGGCCCAGGTTCTCAGGATGTTCAGAGATAACTGGTGCTGAGGACAAGCCCAGCATCCTTATGCAGACCAGGAGGTGGGTGTGAAGGGAGCCCCTGGACAGGCACCCACAGGGGGAACCACAGGATGCCAGCTGCTCTCTGGTCTCAGCTCCATGTACATAACCCGGGGACAGGCACCATCCCAGCAAGATTCCATTTGCTGTTCCTCTCCCCAGAGTGTACACTCCTGGGGCATATACTCAGGTTTCATCCTTCCAGGACCTCTACTAAGTCCCCAGGCCCCTGGGGTTGGTCCCCTGCCCTCCTCCAGTGCTGGTGCCTTCTCCAGGTGCAGGAGGTAACATTGTCCACCAGGGAGCACTGTGGGCCCAGAAATGGCTGCTGTGGAGAGTCCCACAGAAGGAAGATGGGGCTGGGGGCTGGGCCACAGTGAAATGGGGGAAACTGTGAGGCAGGTTACAGAGGTGGGACATGAGACCCAGGGCTGGGGTTTGCCATGGGGAAAGCACAAGTTTGTAAGTCAGGCTGTGACAGGATGGGAGGGATGTTTTCAGGTTCCCTGCAGCTGCTGTGGGGACAGTGCCCTTAGGGGACATGGCAGGAAGCAGGAGGACATGGCAGGAGCCCCTGCCCCTACTGCTGATGCTACTGACTTGCCCCTTGGTGGCAGTGGACAGAGCTGAGGTGGGACAGTAGGTGGCATAAGCAGGACTTGCTTTTGGTTTGGATATAGGTTTGTGGGAAAGAAGGGGACAAAGGTCACTCCTAGAGCTTGGTCTTGACCTCTGGGTTTGGAAGGAGCAAGGAAAAGGATGAAAAAAAGTTTTAAGAAATCTTATTGGACACATTGCAATTGAAATATTTTTGAAAAGAAATCTAGTACAGAATAATATGAATGTGCAATATAGTCCTATTCACATGAAATCATAAATATGCATGACATTCATTCGATAACTGCTTGAAATTGACTTTCATGGCCTTGATACTCTGGGATGCAGGGGATAGCATTGTGAGCACCTCCCTGTGACTGCTCCTTATTGGAGCTAATCTATATTTATATTGGCAAATGCCCTTGTGGATGAGTCTGGGGTTTGGTCACTAAAGAGCAGGGCCCTGGGGAGCACAGGGGCTGGGGGACAGGAATGCCCCTGGGGAAGCTCCCTAATTCTCTGGGAGGCAGCAGGGAGAGGGAGGGGACTGGGTCAGGGGCAGGGAGCCCTTGTGTAGGCATCAGAGTCTCTCCCACAGGCCTGGGGCTCACACAGATCTGCAAGGGCTGGTGGAAATCTGGGTGCTCAGTGGCCTGAGTGATTGCACAGCAGCTCTGTGTCCCTGGGGAGCAGCCTGAGAGCCCTTTCAGAGTGGGCAGTGACAAGAATGAGCAAATTTGCATGAAGTCCCCTCCCTGCTGACAGCCGGGTGGCCTGGTGGATAAAGTCCCCGAGGCTGCCCTGCCCACTTGTGGGTCTCAGGGGTAGAGCTCTCCACCATGGCCTGGGCTCCCCTCCTCCTCATGCTCATCACTCACTGCACAGGTGAGACACCCCAATATTGGACAGTGGGGGACTCCTTTACTCCTTCCCAGGCCCACTTGGAGCCTTGGTTTTGAACACACTTTCTTTTCCTTTTCAGTGTCCTGGGCCCAGTCTGCCCTGACTCAGCCTCCCTCAGTGTCTGGGTCCCTGGGACAGACGGTCACCATGTCCTGTGCCGGAAGCAGCAGTGACATCGGGGGTCATAACTATGTGTTCTGGTACCAACAGCACCCGGGCACATCCCCCAAGCTCCTCATTTATGAGGTCAATAAGAGGCCTTCAGGGATCCCTGATTGCTTCTCTGGCTCCAAGTCTGGGAACACGGCCTCCCTGACCATCTCTGGGCTCCTGTCTGAGGACGAGGCAGATTATTTCTGTGCATCACCTTCCAGCAGTGACACTCTCCACAGTGGTCCGAGGTCATGGGGAAGTGAGACCAAAACCTGCATCTTTGATATCTGCTGCCTCTTCTGTTCATCAGCAGGGCTGCAGGGGCTTCCATAATTTAACCCACTCAAAATGTTGTTGTTCCTTAAAATGAACTTGAAAACAGAAGCCTTTACTCAATATCTTGACTTGGGAAAATCAAAATAAAAGATCCCTCCTTCCTCTGACTTGGCCCGAGGCTGCAGGTTGATTTAGCTCTTCAGTGGCAGGAGCAGGGGAGGGACAGTGGCCTCACTCGGCCTGAGATGATTCAGGGCCACCTGCTCTGTGATGTGTTCTCTGTGCCTCTGGGTGGGCTCATGCCCTGCAGACCCAGTGACCCAGAGCTCCCTCCATTCTCCCTCCTCAGCTCCCTCTCAGAATCAATAAATGAATCACATGGTCCATGTATTAGGTGCCTCTTGCTGAGTAACTAATTACCACAATTCTGGAAGCTTCCCATTTACTACCTCTTTGCTTCACCATGTCAGGGGCCTGGGATCTGCCTCCTGGGTCCTCTGCTCAGGGTCCCCCCGGGCTGGAGTCCAGGTCATGGACAGCTTCCCTCTCACCTGGAGGCTGACTGGGGGATTCTGCTCCATCTCCTCAGCAGCACTCATTTCCTCAGTGCTGTGTGGTGGGGTCCCCAGCTTTCTGTGAGCTGTGGGCTGTCAGTCTCCCTCTGCTCCTGGAGGGGCCTCAGCTCCCAGCCACATGGTCCCCTCCCAGGGGAAGTTCCCAGCAGGGCCCTTTGCTTTGTCAGGGCCAGCAGGAGAAGCTCCCTCTCCAGTTCACTAGGAGAGTCGTACAGAATGTAGCCTGCTCACGGGAGCCATGTCCCAGTGCCCTGCCAGGCAGGGTTGACAAGGGGGAGGGGTCCCTCATCTTTGTCACACTGTATTGATTAGATGCAAATCACAGGTTCAAGTCACATTCACAGTGGGGGGTTATGCAAAGGAGTGAGTCACTGGAGCTATCAATGGGTTCACCCTCCACAGTCCATGAAAAGAAACTTTTTCTCCTGTTCAAATGTACTTTGAAGCCTGGTGTAAAAAGTCACTGCAAATTTGCTGAGCAAACAGTGAGAACTAGGAGACTTGGGCTCTGTTCTTTCAGTGTCCCTCCCTCACCCATCCTTCCATCTCAGCCATGTAAAATGGGGGAGCATTTCTTTCACCAACCCCCCTGCCCTCTGGGACTAGCCCTCCCTTCCCATCTCTGACCTCTGTCCTGAAACCACCTCTGGCTCCTTCACTCACTCCTTTCTTAGGATGTGCTCACTACAATGGCTGCTCCAGCCTTCAGTAAGGAACCCCAGGGACATGCCCATATGGGTCTTGATTTTCCTCCTATACTTCAACCAAAAGAAATATTGTAACCAACTGAATGCAGGAGACATGAAAATCCAACTGACTGGTATTGACCCAACATTAAAGAGGCTGCAAAAATATAACTGTACCACTCTTTATGCTTATTTTCCATTAGTTTTGGAAAATGTGGCTAATTTTCATAAAAATGAGTTCATATTTAGATATAATGGCTTAAGTATATACATTTATAAAGTAACTTAAAATCAATATTTCACTTTCATTTTAATTAATGGGTTAAGTAAATATTGACAGATATTGCTTACATGAGAAATACCTTTTGAAATAATCAAGAATTTTGAAACCATGACCAGTCCTAACATCTAAAACTTTGAGAAATGCATACCTAGGAAGAAATCTCACAAAAAAGGGGAGTGTTTTTCTCAGCTGGTGACAGGTTTGCTAAGAGTTTCTTCTCCTCTCAGTCCATCTGGTTGGGGGATCTTGAGCAAGCCCTCCTCAGGCATTTGGGGAAGTGGGGATAATAAGCACCAGCCCCTCTCTCTATTCATTCCTTCCCTTTTTCTGAGGATGCTCCAGTTTGATGAAGCTTCACTGAAGAAAAGCCAATGGCATCCGGGGTTCCTCTGTCACGTGGGAAGGCACATGGTGATGTCTGTTGGTCCTTCTCTCCTGGGCTCCAGTTTCAATAGGGCTTTCTCCAAAGTGTCTCTGGGCATTTCCTAAGTGTCCTGCCAAACATCTCGGTTTGTGTCAGCTCTCAGCTGTCTTAAAGGGTCCAGTAAACTAATTAAGATCCACCCTGGATGGATGTGGTCACACCTCCATGGAAATAACCTAATCAAAAGATCCCACCCACAATAAGCCTGTCCCACAAGATTGGATTATAAAACATGACTTTCCTGGGGACATAATAGATCCAAACCAGCACAGAGGGTTTAAAGTTAAATCAATCAGTAGTGTAAAATATATATCTTTCTGGTTCTCCATGATAAAACTTTGTCCATTTTAATTGTTTTCCCTGTCTCATTTTGTAGCATAAATTTCCCAGAACAATTTTTAATATCAGTCATGATTTAGCAACACACATATCCAGTTGATGAGGCAAAGAGCATAAAGAAACACAAAATGAGGAAATTTGAAGTGTGGTTCCTGTAGGAATTAGAGAGAAACAGGGCTCAGGTGGTTCCCTGGGACATCTCCACAGTAGAGCCCCAAACCACCAGTTCCACATGCTGTTCAAACCCCGGCCTGTACCCCAGCCTGATGGCATATGAATTGGTCATAGATCTGCCACTTCATTATTGTTTTTTTGCTGCTTCCAATAACCATTTATTAAAGGAACCATTGTAATAGACAGAAGTCTTTAGTAGTAATGGATGGCCTCTCATATTTTGAATGGAAAGCAAAATCCCATGTCTCTATGGAGAAATTCCACCTATGAACACCTTGTCCTCACTGTGAACAATTCATGAGGCATCTTCAGAAGTCCTCCTGGCATTGTTCAGGGGCCAGGTCTTAACATCAAGAAAAGTGGACCCATGGGACACGTAGAGACAGTAGAAGATTGTTCCCAGTCACTCTCACCCCCACACTCCATATCCTCCCATTTCCATGAAAAGCCAGTGAACCTGCATTTCTGAATCACTGAGTAACACAACATCCCTATCTTAGTCCACATCACTTTCTAGGAATCCATTCATACAAATTGTCTTGGTCATGATGAAAAGCCATTTCCTCTGGAAGGAAATGAGATCAGAGTCCAGGATCTTAGGATGTGCAGGGATCAAGGGTGCAGAGGACAGGCCCAGTGTCAGTGAAGGCAGGAGCCCAGTCTGAGGGGAGCCCCTGGACACCAAGCCTAAAGCAGGGGGATGTCAGCTGCCCTTGGCTCTCACCAAATTTACAGGAGCTTGGGAAAACCCTTTCTTGGCAAGATTCCTCTAGATTTCCCCCTTCCCACAGTGAACAATCCTTGGTCTTCCATGGGTTTTTCTCCTCCAAGCCTTTTCCAATCCCCAGCTCACTTCACTGTCCTCCTTTCTTTCAGGGCTCTTCCTATCTAGTTTCTGAGAGGATCTTGCCCACCAAGTGGAAATGTGAGACCAGAAATATCAGCTGGGGAGGGTTCCTCAGAGGAAGGTGGGGCTGGGGGCTGTGCCACAGTGAACCAGGGGAGGATGATGGAGAGATGAGATGCATGAAGTAGGGACAGGGATTTACTAGGAGGAAATATGAATGTATAAATCTGGTTGTGCCATGACCAAAGGGATGTTTTCAAGTCCCCTGCAGTTGCTTTGTGGTCAGTGTACTTGGAGGAGTGGAATGGGAAGCAGGGGCCACTCAGGCTCATTTGTGGAGCTCCTGACTTGCACCTGGATGGCAGTGGGCAGGGCTGTTACAGCATGAAGCTGTTATTCATTCATATTTTAAGGGTCAAAAATATTCCTTTTAGGCATCTACCACAGTTCTTTATCCATTTATGTACTGATGGACTCTAAAGGTTTTATTGTCCCTTCTCCCATGACATGATCAAGAGATCCTTTCTGTATGAAGCATCTTGATATTCTATCTCTATAATCACTTCAAATGAAATAATAGAAAACAATCATTTCTTCACTCCAGGTCTCTCTCCAGGAGAGGGTGAAGGCTGCATCCTGGTGTCATATTTTGAGTTTCCTGGAACCACATGTTGAGGGATATCTGTCTTCCCTTCTACCTGCTGTCTGGACAAGCCCTGGATGGGATGGACAGGGCAAGGCAGGAGGTCCTGGGCCTCAGCATCATCAGGTCAACATGAGATGGATTTTTTTTGCCTTGGCTCTGTCCTTTCCCAGATTCTTTGTTAATGATTCTGGTTAGGCATCTCTTTCACCTTGTACTCATCAGGTCTCATAGAAACTTTTTCCAGTTCTGCATTTGTTCTGTGTCAGGGTTCTACATGGTTAAGGAAAGGAAGAAATTGAGTTGCAATTCACCATTTCTATATTTTTTCTATTATGGTGTGGTGTACCATATCTAAGGAGAGTGGGTGAAATTAATATTTACAGTTTAAAAAAATTATCAGAAATGCAAACACATCTATGCATCCCTGCATCTACATCTGCCTCTGCTTCCAAACAATTCCATCTCCCCAAGCAAACAGGATCATGAACTTGGCATTGACCCTCTATTGCTTTTCTTTTTACATTCTTTCCACCTAGGGGCACCTCCCCCCCAAAATTCTTGCAGATTTGAAATAGTGAGTCCAAATCCCCCCCCCCCAAAGAAAATCAGTTGAGTAAGGAACAGGCACATTCCATATGTTCATCATGTCTTGCTTAGTCTCCTGTTGGCTGTGACAGATTCTCAGACTTTCCTTGTTTTTGATGACCTTGACAGTTTTCAAGAGGACTGCTCTTCTATTTTGTAGGATTCCCATGAATGCCCCTGAGTGCATCTATCTGTATGATTTATGATGATTTGCATGACCTTGATCAACTGGGGAAAGGAACTGGTTACTCTATTTCTCCCCATCCATTCTGCCCCTTTGAGAGAAAGTCTGTCTGCACAGCCCACCCTTGAGTGGAACCTTATGCTCCACCCCCTCAAAGACAGAACATCCACATCAGTCACTCCATCTTCTCTAGAGAGTAGATTTGTGTATTCTCCCCAATATTTTTATGTCAGTAATGACTCAAAGGCGTTTATTTTATACTTCAAGCTATAGCCCAATGCTAATTTAATTCTTTTGTGGATAAAACTGTTCCATCTTTGGCAACTAGGAGCTTGTTAAGGTGGCTCCTGTGGCCCTTTGATATGCCCTGTGGAGGGGACCTACTCATTTTACTGCCCTGGGTGGCAACATCAGACAGACCAATGGGCAAAAGTCAGGACATACTCCCAGAGTGGTGGGTAGTCAGAGGGGCAGGAGGACCCAGGCTCCGGGGCCAGAAGGGGGCGCTGTTGTACTTGTCCGGAGAGCAGTGGGTTCTCTGAAAAGTCAGCCAGGGAAATCCTCTATTGGCTCTTGCACACCAGGGCAAGCAGTGTCCTCACTGAAATGGGATATTCCTGCACATGAGGTCTGTGCCAGTTTGAATGTATTATGTCCCCCAAAATGCCATTATCTTTGATGCAATCTTGTGTAGGTAGACCTTTTAATGTTGATCTGATTGTAAATCTTTGACTGAGTGTTCCCATGGAGATGTGACCCACCCAACTCTGAGTGATAACTCTGATTAGATAATTTCCATGGAGGTGTGGCCCCACCCATTCAGTGTGGACCTTGATTAGCATACTAGAGCCCTATATAAGCTCATACAGAAGGAGTGAGCTTGTGACAGCCAAGAGGGACACTGTGAAGTATGCCCAGGAGCTGAGAGAGGAGCTTCATCTTACAGAGACATTTTGGAGACAGCCTTTGAAAGCAGACTTTTGCTCCTGAGAAGCTAAGAGAGGACAAATGTCCCAAGAGCAACTAAGAGTGATATTTTTGAGGAGCTGAAGCCTAGGCATGAACATCCTGGGAGACAGCCGTTTTGAAACCAGAACCCCAGAGCAGATGCCAGCCATGTGCCTTCCCAGCTAACAGAGGGTTTTCTAGATGCCATTGGCCATCCTCCAGTGAAGGTACCTGATTTTTGAAACATTACCTTGGACGCTTTATGGTCTTAAGACTCTAACTGTGTAACCAAATAAACCCCTTTTTATAAAAGCCAACCCATTTCTGGTATTTTGCAAAAAGGCAGCATTGGCAAACTGGAACAATTACCATGTGTTACATTTCAGTGATTACATTTCCACAGTGATTTAACCCCATGGGGAAACAATCAAACCCTCTTCCTGTGCTCAAAATGGCTCAGTTTTCATAAGGAGGAGAGGGGAAAGAGTAAAAATGATAAACCGCAGAATGAGAGGGGGGGGCACAGAGCCGCTTTCCCCTGGCTAGGAGTCCATTGCCACACGCCTCCTGCAGTCTGCCCCTCCCCACCGTGCTTCCTCCAAGACTCTGCTTTCTCTCTCCCTGCACAACTGTCATCATGAGGGAGGGAAAGGGAAGCTGCAAAATATAGAAAGTGACAGTGAGGACCCCAGACTCCAACATTTCCAGTAGGAATTACATTATTCAAAGAGTACTAACATATATTCATACATTATTTTTATCACAGATAAAAATATTTCATAGAACATTTATATATATTCTTATGCTGTGTGTGTGTGTATATATATTCACATACAGCAATCATGTTGCTTACTCATATACCAGATACCTATAATCATCCCACAATGAACACTATGAAGGAAAATATGCAGTTGGTAACATGCAGTTGGTAATGTAACATGCACAACACAACAGATGTATTTAATGGTCTCTGAATATCCCTCTCAGATCCCCCTATTTGGGGCATCACATACTTAACTCTGGTAGATGTTTACATATTTCAAAAGGATGATTTCAAAACCCTAAGTGTTAACATCAGAATATGACAGATTTTTAAATAGTTGATGAATTTTGAATGTTTCTGTGCTCTTTTAGAAATTGGACACATTGTGAACTACTCTGGAACCACATATATTTTGTATATGATGTGAAACATGACACATGTATCTCTTCTCATGATCATTCAAACCTGGGATAAGAGATTCTAGTTCATCCTTGAGGGGCCATTGATATGGAATGACAGGGAGACTGGGGCCATTTCTAGCCTCCAGGTATGTGCTGCAAGTGAGACATTCCACCTGCATAACAAGGGAGAAATTGATGTGAAATTTCAAAGAAAAACTTATATGAGACATAAAATGGGCCCAGGGCATATCAGCTATAGTTTTCATTCAATTTCTTATTTTTTTTTTGAAAATTGTAGTTTTACAAAAAATCATGCAAATATTCAGAGTTCCCATATATTGCACATTCCCCTGTATTAACACCTTGCATTATTGTGGCACTAAATTTATTACAATTGATAAAGCAATGTGATTATAATTGTACTAGTAACTGCAGCCCATGATTTACATTAGAGTTCCCTGTTTGTGTTGTGTAGTCTTACATTTTTTGTTTGTTTGTTTTTATTACTCTATAACATATGCACAATCTAAAATTTCCCCTTTTAACCATATTCAAATATATATTTTGATGTTGATGACATTCAAAATCTTGCACTACTATCACCACCATTCACTACCAAAACTTTTCCCCCACCCCAAATTGAAACTTTTTACAATGTAAGCATTGACTCTTCCTTCCCCATCATCACCCTGGCCCCCCATAAATTGTATTCTTGTTCCTGACTCTTTGGATTTGCTTATTTTAATTATCTCATAATTGTGATATCATGCATTAGTTATCTTTTTGTGTCTGGCTTTTTTCATTCAACAGGTGTCTTCAGGGTTCATCCATGTTATCATATGTATCAGAACTCACTCCTTTTTTATGGCTGAATTGTATTCCACTTTGCATGGAACACATTTTGGTTCTGCATTCATTGGTTGAGAGACACTTGGGTTTCTCTCATTTTCTGGCAATTGTGAGTAAAGCTGTTATGAAAATCCTTGTGAAAATATATGTTTGAGTCCCTGCTTTCAATTCTCTTGGATGTATAGCTAGAAGTGGGATTGCTGGGTCATAAGTTAATTGTATACTTAACTTTCTTAGGAATTACCAAAATGTTTTTCATGGAAGCTGCACCATTTTACATTCCCACCAACAATGAACTAATGTTCCTATTTTTCCACATCCTCTCTAACACTTGTAGCTTTCTGTGTTTTTAATAGCAGCCATAGTAGTGGGTGAGAAATGGTATCTTGTGGTTTTGGTTTGCATTTCCCTAATGGCTATTGATGTGCAGCCTCTTTTCATGTGCTTTTTTGGCCTCCCATGATCCGCCCCTGCACATCCACACCACATCCTGCTCTCCACCCTCTGCAGCAGCCCATGGATGGTTTGCATCTCCTGCTGGTGCCTTGCTTGGGAAGGGGTATTTGGCCTGTTCTCACTTCTCTTCTATGAATGTCTCTTTCCTCTCAGCAAACTCCAGTTCAGACTTCAGGGGCCACTGCAAGTGCCACCTCCCCTGTGGCCTCCACATGGAGGGACCCACTCTGCTCTCTGCTCCCACAGCATTTCCCCATCAGCTCAGAGCAGCTGGCACCCTCCTGGGTCATGATTTCCCATTTGTCCCTCAGAGCAAGGCTCCTGTCAGTGAAGGCCACACCAGGGTGACAGCTCCAGTGTCCCTGTAAGGATTACTCTGACCTGTGTGAAAGAGAAAGAATCAAGAACTCATGTGAAGGTGAGAAACTGAGCAGTCTGAGAGAGGAAAGCCTCAGGGCTCCCAGGTCTAGGAGGAGGGAGGGTCTTGAATCTAGTCCTGTGATGGAGGCCAGGTCTGAGGGGATGTAGACCCTAATTATCCTAAGATGGCCCCCTGCCTGAGGCCAGTGGGGAGGGTATATGAGAGGCCTGGGTCAGCTAAGCTTCACCAGGACCAATTGGGTCTGTGTCCACCATGGCCTGGACCCCTCTCCTCCTTAAACTCCCCTCCCACTGCACAGGTAGTGACAGGCCTCAGAGACCCAGGACAGCCCCCCAGCCTGTGTCTGTCCCTCTGGCTCAGAATCAAGACAGCCACACTGCACCCTGCCCATCACTTTGCCTTGTATATGTTTGCAGTTCCCATCCTCCAGCCTGTGCTGACTCAGTCACTCATTCTCTCTGCATCCTTGGGGACAGTAGCAAGATGAAGATACATCCTAAGCAATGACCTTAATTCTAACAGTGTGAACATGTCCTGGTACCAGCAGAAGCCAGGGAGCACTCTCAGGTTCTGCTGCTGGTGTTGAATTCCTGGAATCTTGGCCTCACTGCAAGAAAGAATTCAAGCAGACAGCAGAGATCGAGCAAGTGGGCAGATAGTTTATTTAGTACACAAGCAAGAAGAACATGTGGGCACTCTTGCAAGAGGAGAAGAGCAGAACACTGCTGGGAGGGCTTCTTTTTATAGTTTTTCTGTTCCTCTTGTAATTTCTCCAGCACCATTGGTTGTTTGCTGGGGTTGTTTACTGTTGCTTTGCACAGAAATATCTTTCTCCTTGTGACCTGACTGCTTTCTGGAATTTTCCCTTTGCCCATTATCCAGCCACTGCCCTAATTCTAACCCTGCCTCAGTTCTTCCTGTGCTGCTCACACTCTGCCCAGCAACAGGGATCTGGGGTCCCTGATGGGGTCTCTGGATCCAAGGATGCCTCAAGCAATGCAGTGTGTTTGCTCAAATCTAGGCTCCAGCTGAAGGATGAGCTCTGACTGCCAGATGTATGGAAGTGGTGCTGATGACAGGGACAGGGACAGATGGGGATGAGGGACAGCATCACTTGCCCCATAATTTCCAACCTTATGCTATTTATACTGCAGGGGTTAATAAATTTATCCCTACCACATTACAGTACAACATATCCCCTGGACATTGTGGTTTAAAGTGGTGCCACTATAGCTCCTATGTTTACATATAATGCCCATGGAGACTCTAAGGACTTACAACAAACAAACAACAAAAATTTATACCCATACTAATAACCCAAATTAACAAGGTGTAACTGGCACCCTGCTGACAATGGTGCCAGCCAAGCCCTGTTCCAAATTTGGGACATACCATGGAAAGAATTCAGAGATGAGGGTGTCCAGTAGGAGTAAGTAGTAAAGTTTATTAAAGAAAGAGAGAAAAAGTACACATTGAAGAGACAACATGGATGTGTTTAAAGGAGAAGCACGCATTGAGTCAGAGTGGATTGGCTTGTCATATAGGGAAGTCTCACAGTGATTTTCTTATCTCACCTTTGAGCAACAGGTGTCTTCTGTGTTCTAGGAGGAGAGAGCTTATCAGGACTTGCGGCCTGCCATCAGGTATCCAAAATGCATCTTTGGGCAGGTGTTTCACAATCGTTATTATCCCATGCTTTCTGTTATTAACTAAGAATTTGTTTGGACCTATGATTTCACAGTTTTATAGTTTGGGGAAGCTTCAGAGTTTTAGGGGAAATTTTTGCCCCCTGATGTTACAGCTGAAGTTTGCAGCTCTGCATTAATTCTCTCAAAGTGGAATAGAAGACCAGGGGCCAGAGCCTTGATGCCTTATTCTAACCCACTGCAAAAGAACAGACAGAAGTGACAACAAATTTCCATCCATACAGGACCTGAAGCTGAAGGTTAAATCCATCCATATGACAAGCCATGTGACTTAAAGATTATATATGTGTGTATGTGTGTGTGTGTGTGTGTGTGTGTATATATATTTAACTTCCCTCTGACAGAGAGGAACTAAAAGTTTATCAAGGCCCTTAGGATCTGCCTTGTGCCTGCAAATTTAGAAAGTCATCTGACAAGAAAATTTTATGTCCATCCTCCACTCCATGAGTACAAATCCACCAGAGAACAGGTTCAGGCCTCTGGGAATAAGCAATGTGGCCTGGATGTTGGACACTGTGCTTTGTGAGTGCATCAATTTAAAGTAAGATACTGTTACTGGGTCAAAACTGTAAATATCAGCAGATGGACATTGACAGATTGTTGTTGTTGTTGTTTTTTTTTTTTTTTTGGACTCCAGTTTATCAAATTCTCTATTTGGGTAACAGAATTGTCTTTACCCAATCCAAATAAAAATCTATGAATATCTTGTGAATTAAAAGTGGAAAGATTTATTTTTTTCTAAAGATTGCACCACTCTGGATTCCCCCAAACCCCTCCTATTCTGTATGAAATCTTTTTGTAATCTGGTCTTAATTTCAAATGAAAATATACCAGAGACTTCAGCTGGGAGGTATATAAACACAACTTATGTTAATTTCATGGTGATATTAAGAAGAATCTTCTCATTTTAAAAAGTTTTGAACACAATGATCCTATAGTCTGCATTTGTGTTTAATTCAAAGAGGAAAGAGTTCCCAATGGACCGTATCTCATTTCTGCAGATTCCCCTTCACTGATGAGCTTGTAGAGTGAAGACACAGGAATCCACAGCTCCAGCTTAGCCAGTTGTTGAAATGATGCTTAGCTAAGGGTACATTTTAAAATATTTGCTAGTTAAATTCAAATATTAGCTCCTATTTTATTTAAAACTGTTCACCATTGTTGCTCTCCAGGTGAACAAAAGGATTTTTCCTGTTCCTTTGTGCTCCACGTGGATATCCCCAGGGAAATGACCAGGGGCAGGAGGCCTCCCAGTCAGGATTATGTGGGGTCCCTGCCATTGTGAGAGTCACTCCCTTCACAAATGCACCCCAAAAAGTGCCTCCTATGAACCCTTGAGGGTTAAAGAAATGCATTTTCTTATCATGCTTTACCCAAATTGGAAAGTCTTTCCTCTGGCCGATCCTGCATTTATCCCCAAACTGCCTCAGTGCCCCCAGCTCCCTAAATGTCTGCCTTGTCTCCTGTGTCTTGTCTGCATCACTGGCCTCTCTGACTTCTCAGAAACTCGGGTCTCAGGGTGCACACCTGTTCCTCTTTCTAAGCACAGCCACACCCTATTGGCCACCAGTTTCTGAGGTGTGACCTGCCTCATGCCCCTGGGCCTGTCCCCTCCTCTGCTCTCCCTGCCAACTGGTTCCATCAGAACCACACACACCCCTAGTCTGTGGCCTCTGCTCAATCATTCACAATTCTATTTTCATAGCAACTGGCCAAAATAGAAGCCCAGCATTATTTCCTGTTAACAAATCTCAAGATATCCCAAGTCCATAAAGGACAAACTGCCAGTTCCTTTGTGGGGAAAAAAGGCCACTGTCAATCCAGTCCCAGGAGACCAGGCCTGGGCTGGGCTGTCCCCACCCCCTTCACTCCCTGCAGCTGTGCCCAGAATAATGCAGCTTCCTAAATGCACAATTTATTCCATGCCTGTGGGATTTGTACAGTCTGTCTCCTCATTGAGATGCCCTCCTGCTAACATTCCTCTGGATTTCTCCTTATCACTCAACAAAACACAAATTAAATTTGTCCCCTTATAGAGCCCTCATTGATTGCCACAAGCACTCAAAATCTGAAGGCTTTGCAACTCTCTGTATAATATAGTTGGTAATTTTCTCATTTGCAGTTATCATTTGTCCCCTCCTTTCTTCCTTCTAGGTGATAAGGACAAGGATTCAATGCATATGAGAACCAGTTACTGCACAAATATGGAAATGATATTAGGAGGGCAGCCCCAGCAATTTTATGTCTCAGAGAAGATTGGAGATGCACAGACCAGCAGGGGCTGCTAAGGGACTGTCCCTACTGAGTTTGTCCCTTAGATCCTGCAGGGGGGAGGTGGTGGGTGGGAGCACATGTGCATGAGCAGCCCCTCCTCTGTCAGGCCACTCTGTGGTCTCAGGGGCTGTGTCACCATGGCCTGGACCCCACCCCTTCTCCTGCTGCTCTCATTGCACAGGTGGGGACAGGCCTCAGGGACCCAGAGCCCCCTGCAGCTTGGGTCAGACCCTCTGCTCCCTCCCCTAGGGACGCTGCATCTCTTCTGGATACTATGAGCATCTGTGCCCAGCACCAGGACCCCACTGTCCATGCAGTCCCAGAACCCCAGGCTCCTCCTTCCTGGGGCCCCTGGTGAAAGGGCTGCTCAGGGCTTGGCACCCATGGTCCTCTGCATTCTCCCTCCCTTGATCCTCATGTGTATTGTAACATGGCCATGTGCCCATAGCTGCTCCTTCCCCTGTTACAGGAGCACCTCAATGAGAAAGGCCCTTTATTAATGTCTGTTCTCTTGGGGCACAGTGGGGGACATGGCACATGGTGTTTGGGGACTGAAAGCCAAGAAGCAATAAGGCTGGGGCCCCCACACTCTCTCAGCATACAGGCTGCAGTTTGATCAATGGGCAGCAGGGGGAGCTGTGGCTGTTTCCCAGAAAATGCACAGGGGAGGCCCACCACTGTGTAGTCCCCAAGGCTCCAGGGGTGGGCATTGCTGCCTTTGTTTGCTGATGGAAAGTCAGCTCTGTCCTTCTGGACTCTGGCTTGGAAGAGTCTCCTGCTAGCTGCTCTGCAGAGTTTCCATCAGGTGCTTCCACTCTGACCCCTACTGGGGGAAAACATTGAGCTCATACCATAGGCTCCTCTTTCTAAAGTACAGGATCAGACCTCAGCTGGGGTTCAAGGTAGAGCAGAGTTCCCCAGAGGGAAATATGTGCATAAACAGCCCATTCTCCCTGCAGCTCCCAGCATCAAAGAGAGGTCAGGGCAGCAGATCCTCAGCTCAGGGCCTCAGGGGTTGTGTCCACCATGGCCTGGACCCCTCTCCTTGTCCTGCTCATCTCTCATGGCACAGGTGGGGACAGGCCTCAGGGACTCAGGGCCTCACCCCAGGCTGCAAGAGCTCACCTGGCCCAGATCCCCAGCAGCTTACCCCTGACCCCTGCTCCATCAACAATAATTGTTTTGCATTTTCCCTCTCCCGGCCTGTGCTGACTCAGCTGCCCCCTCTCTGCATCCCCAGGAACATCTGTGAGACTCACCTGCACCCTGAGCAGTGGCTTCAGTGTGGGGACTTCTGGATATGCTGGTTCCAACAGAAGCCAGGGAGCCCTCCCCAGTGTCTCCTGGGATTCAAGTCAGACTCAGAGAAGCACCAGGATTTCCCTTGAGCCAAAGATGCCTCAAGTATCTCAGGTGTTCTGCAAATCTCTGGGCTGTAGCCTGAGGACAAGACTGACTATTACTGCTGTACATGGCATTGGGGCTCTAAGACTTACACAGGGTTTCAGATTCATGGGGAAGGGAGACAGTAACCTCCCCCAGATCCCTCAGTCTTTTGCAGTCACCCTATCACTGCCTGTGACCTGGTATCCCTAAGATGGGTGACATTCATTGACACTGGTACAGCCAGCCCTTGACTTTACTGGGATGACTGGATGTGACATGCCAAGAGTCTGAGGCTCTCCTATGTTTCACTGACTTTAAGAAACTTTAGACTGACATGTAGCTGAAATCACACCCTCACCTCCACACTGGCAGAAAATACACGGTAGAAACACGTTCCTGTCAGATACAATGAAATGGGCAGGATGAGGCCAACCCACCCAGGGCAGCCCCATAAGCTACAATCATCTGGTTGATTCTGTCAGTGCCAAGCTAACCTGGGGCTCACCCAGGGCTCCAGGCAAGTGAAAAGTGAGATTCAGTCATGTTCAAGTGTCTCTTCTGAGCATGTTCCTCACTTGGTCAACTCTGGAGACAAGCACCAGGCCCAGCTTGTGACTTTGGATGCATCAGCACAGGACTCTGAACTGAGAATGAGTTCTTGGATGGAGTCTTGATTGCATCCCCTTCTCCCTGCAGACACCACACACATGCAGCATTGAGGCAACCACCTGCCCGAAACTGCACCAGGATCTTCTAAGATAAAATAAAATTCCACCAAAGGGGATTTAAAAAAGCCCTGGATATGGTGAATTAATATGGAAACAATGAAAATTAAGCTAATTTAATTTATTAATATAATTAATAGATTTTAATAAATACAGATTTATTGGGGAAAGTTTACATATTTTCAGATACCCATTTGGAAATTGTTAAGCCCAGGAATATCCAGCAGGATTTTTGCAAATTCATGAAAAATGAGGGGGACATACACCAGTGGATAATGAAAGAAAATTTGAAGCAAAATTAAACAGTGTTAAACAGTTACAGAAACAGAAATTTAATTAACAGCACAGAAACAGACTGATGCATGCAATGGTCTGAGGGAGGATTGTTCAATACAATGAAAATTCACTTCTCCCTGTCGACTACCCTTCTACTTTCTTCTTAGATCTTTCACCATGTCCCATGGATACTTGGTTCTCTCCCTCCCTCAAGTATCTCTCAAACACAACATCTCAAAGGTTTGCCATCCATGGACCTCCCTTGACTTTTCATGAGTTTGAAGCTCCTAAAATCCTTTCTCTTCCAGAAGGCCACTCCCTCCTTCCCTCCCATGGGGAGCTCCCCACCCACTCATCCAAGCAGGGCCAATTGAAGGGCACCTTCTCTGAGGAGCATTTTCTAAATGCCCACAAATATTAGAGTTTTTAAGACTACAGTCTTCTCTCCCAGTACTTTCCATATTCCCTGTATTATTTATTTCATTTTGAAAAGGCCTCCAGGGTCTTCAAACCAGCACAGCAGCCCCTCATCTGACAGTTGACTGATGGGAAACATGTATTAGCTTTTTCCAGAATCTTCTGTATTGGTGCTAAGCCCATAGGTGTAGTTTTTGCACATGATAGCAACTCCAGTAGGCTTTCTGGAAGTGGAAAACTGTTTGGTAATCAAGAGTGGTGTGTGAGAATCACAAAAGATAGAAGCCAGGCCATTGATGTTTGAACATAGAAAGTGTTCTTGGGGGAAATAAGCAGTGGAGCTCTCAGGCCTTTTGGCAATGGTGTCATCCTCCCCTGTGACCAGCAGGGGGTGGTGTGGGACTGCCCTGGGTCTCCTACACTGGGGCTTAGGAAGGACCATTCACTTATATGGGTGGGCCATGGCCTGGGGGGCTGGGCCCTGTGCTCACTGATGGGGGCTCAGCAGCTGCATCTTCTCTGCCTGGCAGAGTCCCCTGAGCAAGGAGCTTTGTGTCATCTCAGCAGCTGCTTCCTCCCAGGGCTCTCCCAAGGGGCAATTTCTCCTGTATATGATATTCTTAGAGGTACTAATGCATGACTTTATGTTATATACTGTTGAACTGTGTATTTGACATATAAAATATGTACAATATTGATATCAACCTTTGCTTTGAAATTTAGCCTATAAATATTGTTGTATAATTTTCTTTGGTCAGAAATATTTGGACTAAGTAGTGCCACTTGGGTCAGGATTTTCTTCTGTGCCATTTAGCAAATGACTGTTTTTACTCTACACAACTGGCAACATTCTAAGATCTTCTATTTGAATTAATTAATATGTTACAATTGTCTCCCTTTAAACTCATGTGGAGTTTTCAGGAAGGCAGTCTAGCAAACTCAGAACAAAGGCCCTAAGGAAATTTATTTCTCTTTAGAGTAAAAGCCAACATTTCCAGGGTAAACAGTTGAACCTACTACAGGAAATATTGTCTACTATCTCAACCCTCCAAAGCTTGCAGTTTGGGGACCATAATTTCTGCTTTTTAGTGTGGTAGGTGCATAAAATTGGGCAGCTAAATTTTTAAGTCCCATGTGCCTCCCAAATAAAAGAGCTAGTTATTGTAAATTAAGACTTGCAGATGTGACATAGAAACTGTCCTGCATGTTTTGTAAAACAGGTGACATTTTCCAACCAAGCTTATGCCATTCAGTTTCCTGTTGATCACAACCTTGTATAAAATGCTGTATAAAACATTGTATAAAATGTCCAAGGGGGGGCAAATTATTATTTTGAGTGCTTTGAATTACTTTGCATGGTCTCATTTGATATAATTAAAAAGAAAATAATTGGTAGAAGAATTATGTTTTCCACAACAAAAATTTTAAATGATTTTTTGATATTCTGTTCTTATGAATTTGATCAGCTATATAAAATGGCTTGCATTCTTGCACACAAAAAATATTTCTTAGATTGAGAAATGGTAAAAGAAATCATTTTAATTATGTAAATTTTAATACAATTAAATGCAGTTTAGTAAAAATAAAAGCTCTTTATACCACTGGACCCATTAGAAACCAGAACTTTCTAACAATATGAAAGAAAGATTTGCTCAATATTCCAAATTTGCAAGTACAATTCTTTAGCCTTAGATTAATTGTACAATATAAGACATGGCACAATAGATACATAGTCTACTGTGTATTAAAGGACTCCCAAATCCACAATGAAATAGAGCCTGAAAAACTGAATTTTTTGCATAGGTATACTTTGAATCTTTTACATCTTTGACAAAATAACTTTCTATATATGAAAAATTATATGTAACAAAATAGATGCATTTCAGCTATGATAGCCCCCCCAAAAAAAACCCAGATTTATTAGATGGATTTTTCAAAAGGCTGATGTTTTCTTGTTGATCCTTTCCATTTTATAGAACACATTGTAGCAGTCATGCTCATTTTTCTCCACAGACACTAGGAAAAGCCTCTGGATCTGGGTGTTATAATCAGTCAGTGCATCTGTGCAAATGCTGTGAGTCACCCCCATTCATGGAGCTGCTGAAAGAAGTAAAAGACAATGAATGGAACTATCCCAGCCTCTTGTCAGTCATGGAAGTCTTGACAAACTTTACTGCACTGTGAAATGCTATTCAATACTTTCTTTAAACTCAAGGAATGATGCCAAATAGTCAATAATCAAGTAAAAATATCAATTATAACTTGACTGATATTTTCTCATCAATATCTCACTTCATATGAATGCACATTAAATAAAATCCAAGTGTTGGGGCCAAGCTTGCAGGATTTTGTAAATTGGCTTCATAAATGAAAAAAAAAAATTGAACCTTTGTTGATGTGGACGATTTAGAGCTGCCTTTCAAGCTGTGCATAAACATTTTAGCTGAGTGTTAATAATAATGAGAAGATGCAAGAGTTAGTGAGTTTACTTAATTTGGGCAGACATAATGGTTTTGAAACCGTTAAGCTTCTGTTTGAAAGTCAGATCAACTCTCCTAGGAAAGTGAACCGATTTTGTCCATGTGACTTTGAATGTTAAAGGAAACAATACTTTGCTGCTCTATGCAGTTATTGGAAAAATTTTAAACATGGTTGGTTAAACAACTTGGATATTTACATCTATTTGAATACCAGAAAATTTTCTGAAATCTTAATACAGATCAAGTATTTCCATTAAAAATTAGTGTGCAAATTGACAGGAGAGAAAATATATAATATACATCAAATTTCATAATTAGTGTGAGAAAAAGATGGTAAAATATCTAATGAACAACTTTGTATTCATTACATGGGGAAATATTTTTATATATTATGTTTAATAAAATATATAATTAAAATCCATTTAACTCTTTTTATTTTTTCATGTGGTGAGGAGAAACTTCAATTTCAGATGAGGCTCACACCATCTTGCTATAGGACAGTGAGGGAGCAGATGCCCTTGGATGAGAGGTGCTTTGGGGTCACCTGGAGGAGGGAAGCTGGGTCTGGGGTCTCCTCCACCAGCAGGGGGCAGCAGTGCTGCACTTGGGAGTATCCAGGAGAAGCTGGGGCTGCCCAGGTGGAACCTACTCACAAAGGAGCACTGAGTTGGGGGGGTCCTCAGGTGGAAAGATTCCATCCTCACACTGGCAGGCTGGGACCCTCCCTCTACCCCTCAGGCTGTAGCCATCATGTTCTGAGAGACAGACTCAGACAGACTGAGCTCCCAGCAAGCAGCAATAAGTGGTCACCTGGGCAAGGAATGGGACAGAACCTGGTCCCAGCCCTAGGGTCCCAGGAAGCAAAGTTCAGGGGCCATCTCCACTGTGTCCTGGGCTCCTCTCCTGCCTCACCTGCTCACTCTCAACAAAGGTTTCTCTCCAGGTGCATGAGGCCAAAACTCACCCCAGAACTTCCCTCTTGGCATTTCTAGAGTCTGTAAATAATGGCAACAACCAAGGAAAGTGCCTCCTATGGCAAACACCTACCACCCCTGGGGATTGATGTGCCACTTATGAGGAATGTTGTCTCCTCCTGTCTGGAATGAGGTCCTGGGAGGAATGGCGCTGGCCCTGGATGGCCACTGCCCCCTCAGTCACTGCCCCCTGAGAGGTTTTGTCTTCCAGTAAAGAAAGAAATCCTGATGTCTCACCAAGGTCCAGCTTTCCTCTCTGAGAAGGGCCTTAGTCCACACTCTGAGAAATGCAGTGAGGAGAGGGCTGGGGACCAGCAGAGATGGTTTACCTAAGGATGGGGTCACTTGAGAATGCTGCAAAAAATGTGCAAACATGGGACAAGGTGCACAGAAACCTCCTGGTGCATGAAAGACCAGTGGGCTGGCAGAGGCAGTGCCCTCCCCTGGGGGCTGAGAGGAAAGGGGAGTTGTGGGAGCACAGCCAGGAAAATGGTTTAGCCTGGCTTTGTGGGGACCTTGAGGCGAAAACAGGCCTGTAGCTCAGTGTCCCCTCTGCCCCCTATTTTTCCATCCCTGACCCAGTAAAGGTTTGTTTCTGCCAGGCCTAGGTCTCAAGTGATAAGATTCTTGGATTCAAAAGGCATCTAATCCTTTGAAAATAATCATGCTATAAATGGCTACCTTGAGAGGGGCATCAACAGAGAGTGGGAGAGTAACAAGATTCAGGCATCACTCATCCTCTGAAACTGGGGCTATCTGGAAATAACCATCAGGATCAAGCATAATCTTGGAACCTGAAAGGACACTTACCACCACCATCTGGGGTGTGCATGGTAAGGGACAAAGCTGGCAAGCTTTGCAGGAGAGTGGCAACCACACACCACCATCACCCCCCAGTTCCTTAGCTGAGCTGC